>NC_077228.1:520835670-520853315 GCF_027887165.1 Monodelphis domestica
ATGTGAAGAAGGAAGTAAAAAAATGGTCGATATCAATCAATTGATATTTATTAAGCACCTGCTATGTGCCAGGAGTAGTTGTTATTTTGACATGTCTGACTCTTTGTGATGCTATTTGGAGTTTTCTTGGCAAAGATAGAGTTCCTGGCCTAGAGTCAGGAAAACTCATCTATCTGAGTTCAAATCTGCCTCAGACACTTACTAGCTGGATGACTCTGGGCATGTCACTTCACCCTGTTGACCTCAGTTTCCCCATATGTAAAATGAACCGGAGAAGGAAATGGCAAACCACTCTAGTATTTCTGCCAAGAAAACCCAACTGAGGTCATATAGAGTCAGGCAATATCTAAAATCACCAAACAATAAAACACCCTTAAGGAACTCACCTTCTAATGGAGGAAGTCAGCACAGTAAAGGAAAGCTAAAAGAATATCCCCTGTAGGACAAGGAGAATGTTGAATGGATTTAAATGATTGGGGCCATTGCTCAAAGAGTAGTCTCAATAAGGAACCTGCCACTTGGGAGAATGAGTGGAAGTGAGGTATAGGACTAGGGATTTGGAATGTCTTATACGCAATCAGATGTGTTTGCTTTGTCCATTGGTTTTGCTGAACTATTTTACTGGGTGAGCATCTGGGGGAGATGTATCTAGAAATGACTGGGATGTAAAAATGAAAGAAATCAATAGTTTTTTAAAAAATCCTTACCTTCTGTCTTAGTATCAATTTTAATACAGAAGAGCAATAAGGCTAGGCAATTGGGGTTACGTGACTTGCCCAGGGTCACATAGTTAGGAAGTGTTTGAGGTCAAACTTAAACCCAGGTCCTCTCAACTCCAGGTCTGGTGCTCTATCCACTTCACTACATAGACGCCCCCTATGTAAGTTTTTATATTCATGAAAGTCAGCATGGCAGAAGGAATAGAGATGGTATTGTGATTTGGGAGGTGTGAGTTCAAATTCTCCTGACATACTAACTAACTAACTTCAGGAAGTCATTTAACTTCTAACTGTCCTCAGACAACTCTCTAAAATGATAAATTAGAGGTGAGTTGCTGATCAGCATCTATGTTGGGAATTTTCACAACTGAAATTTCCTGATGAAATCACAAATCTAGACCCTCTCTCAAAAGATATTAATAATCACTGTCAACATTAACAGTAAAAATAATAGCTTCTTGGATTCATATCAAAGAGCTTTACAGATAGTATCTCACTTGTATTCTTTTTTTTTTAAGCCTTACCTTCAGTCTTGGAATCAATACTGTGCATTGGTTCCAAGTCAATAAAAGTGGTAAGGGGCTAGGCATGGGGGTTAAGTGACTTGCCCAGGGTCACACAGCTGGAAGTATTGAGACCAGATTTGAACCCAGGACCTCCCGTCTCTAGGCCTGGCTCTCAATCTACTGAGCTACCCAGATGCCCCCTCACTTTTATTCTTACAGAAATTCTGGGAGTTGGGTGTTATTACTATCTTTATTTTGCAGATGAGGAACTGAGGCAGTGACTTGCCCAGAGTCAGCTAGTTAATTCCTGAGGCTAGATTTAAACTTTGAACTCAGGGTATATACACGCATACATACGCACACACACAGACACTCACACATTATTGCTTAGTAATTATTAGATCTAGGAATATAATTTATTATATACATATATTCCTTTTTCTGAGTTGTCATTCATTTAAAAATATATTTTAATATAATAAAAGCAATATATTTTAATAATCTTAATAATATTTCAAATTTCAAAATATATTTTAAAATAAAATGTTTTATTATATAATTTTAATAATTAATATGCTTAACATAATACATTAATAATATAATATTTCAACAATAATATAAATGCAATTTATTATAAATATATATTTTTAAATCTAATAGGCACAAACACATATGTACATATATTATGGCTTAACACTTATTAGATTTAGGACTATACCTATATATACATAAATATTATTGTATGTATATATAAACCTATACACACAGAAAGATAGATAGATAGATAGATAGTAGATAGATAGATAGATAGATAGATAGATAGATAGAAAGACAGACAGATAGAGGGATAGATAGGGGAGGGGATGGATGGATGGATGGATGGATGGAATGGATGGATAGATGGATGAATGGATGGATGGATGGGATGGATGGATGGATGGATGGAGGATAGATGGATAAATAGATAATGGATGGATGGATAGATGATGGATGGATAGATGGATGGATAGATAGATAGATAGATAGATAGATAGATAGATAGATAGATGGATAGAGGGATAGATAGATAGATAGATAGATAGATAGATAGATAGATAGAGGGATAGAGGGATAGAGGGATGGATAGATGGATGAATGGATGGATGGATAGATGAATGGATGGATGGATGGATGGATGGATGGATGGATGGATGGATGGATGGATAGATGGATGGAGAGAGAGAGAGAGAGAGCGAGAGAGAGAGAGAGAGAGAGATGGATAGATGGATGGATGGATAGATATAGTCCAATAATAAATGCTGACAGAACTATAGTAGCCCCAAAGAATCATGGGATCTGAAGAGTTAGAGACATCTCTTTCCCCCCAAATGTTCGGAGGGGCTATTTGTGACTGATCCATGGTAGAGTCTTCCAAGGTTGTATTGGTCTGATCAGCCCAAGTGGGACACACTGTCTGTTGACCCTGACATAGTGACATCATTTTAGTAGTCTTCGGGTATGAAGGACAATGACCACCTTATGTCCTAAGCAATAATTATGGTCTTTCTTTTTTTTTTTTTAAGGGAAAACTTTGGAGAGAATGTAGCTTATTGGCCTAAATGAGGCCATCAAAGCCTTCTTTCAGAGGCCAATGGGGTTTAGGACCTCTCCCCAAGCTTCACATTAGAAGGAACCTGATTAGAAGCACACCAGAAAACTTCAGCGATAGGCTCACTTTTCGTCAACGTCCTTTAGAATGCCAACTGGCCCAAATGTGTGATATTTGATTCTTCTGAAGATCTGCTCTCTTCAGATGAGAACCAGGAAGACTCTGGAAATACTCAGTTAATTAACATGGGAACAAAAGCAAATGGAGAGACATTGTAGAACAAGGAATGAAAAATGATATTCAGTAGAGATCAAAAGGGATCTCCCCCAAGCCAAGTGGAGAGGACTAGGCCCAGGCATCCCCTCCACTGATGGAGCAGGCCATGCCCAGAATGGAGACCTTTTTGTGGGCTTTGGAAGCATGTACCGTGAGCATGAAACCTCCCAGGTTATTTTGTCTTAACTCTTCAAGACTCTCTTCCTGGGCCCAATAAATCAAAGGGACTTTCAGATTGTGGGTCACAGAGTTTCGGTTTCATTGCTAAATAATTCTCTCAGAGTCCTACGTCAAATACGGTGACTCTCAGAATCTTAGAAGGCTGGGGTCACGGAGCTCTGTCAGTCTAGCTTTATGCACCCTGGATCTGTTCAACTGAAGTGGATTCAGCTGTATCAAATATTCATTTAACTAAAAAGCTAGAGACACTTCACTGACAGCCAGGGTCCCAGGGAGGCATTGAAGGGGGAAGAATAGAGGCAGGGGAGGGAGGAGAAGCTTTAGGAATCTTAATTTGGCAGCCTGTGGAAGATGGATTAGTGGGGGTGAGACAAAGAGGGAGAGCAATAGGGAGGAAATGGAGCAGCCCCCAGATCCTTCTTCTAATCCTGTTGCACCAGTAAACTCTGGGCCCTTTCTCAGGCAGGCCTGAGTACTAAGCTATCACGAGGCCTTTCTGAGGAGCTCGTTTCTCTGCCATTGGCTTGAGCCCCCATCAGCCGTGTTCTCGTTTTCCAGGGCCTGTATGTAGCACCCCAATTCCATTTAACCCTTGGAATGGTTAACCATGAACCACGGAACCAGGTAACTTTTACAAGGGATATTTGCTTCAAAGATCTAGCAAAAAGAAATCCCCCCATTTCACCTTGGGAGGGGGAATGGAGAGGTGGATTTGGTGCAATGCTTGGCTCGGTTTCCACATAGCATTGGCCCCACCAAGTTGATGCCCAGATGTGACTTCGCTATTAGAGGAGTTTATCTCAGGGACTGATGGGCTGGTTTTCTGAAAGTCATCCCTTGTTCCTCTGGGCATCAACACTGCACTCGCTATGGAACCAGGCCTTTGGAGCAACAGGATGCTGAGGAAGCTTGGAATTCCAAAGGTCACAGGCTTCACTCCCTTCAGCAGTGGCCAAGCTCTCCCAAGAACACTGAGACAAAGAGACCACAGTTGAAGCCGCTGGGCTTTTTTTGAATGCTTCCATGGCCAATCAAAGAGTCCCTTCTTCAACACGTGCTGAGCTGACCAGAACTGGTTACATAAGGTCTATGGGTGTTTCCACCATCTGTCTCTCCAATGGGCTTCTCTTCTAGGAGTTACAGAGTTTGCCATTGTGACTACTACTGCTATTCCATGCCCCGAGGACTCTCAGAAGGCAGCTCCCTAGCATCCTCCATGCAGAGGGGCCATCTGGGGCAGCCTGGGCTTCTTTCAGGCTGCCATGAAACAGTTTTACACATTTAATCACTCTCGAGGTAGTTTGGATACCTTTATGGCTTCCTGGAGCGAATGCAAGTGCAACTTACCAAGTGTTGGGGTTGGATCAGGAGGGTGAACTCTGGCAACTCAATTTGGAATTCTTTTTTTTTTTTTTAACTCTGACCTGTCTTAGAATTAGTATTAGTTCCAAGACAGAAGGGCAGTGAGGGCTAGGCAATGGAGGTTATGTGACTTAAAGAAAGAAAGAAAGAAAGAAAGAAAGAAAGAAAGAAAGAAAGAAAGAAAGAAAGAAAGAAAGAAAGAAAGAAAGAAAGAAGAAAGAGAAAGAAACAAGAAAGAAAGAAAAAGAAACAAGAAAGAAAAGAAACAAGAAAGAAAAAGAAAGAGAAAGAAACAAGAGAGGGAGGGAGGGAGGGAAGAAAGAAAGAAAGAAAGAAAGAAAGAAAGAAAGAAAAGAAAGAAAGAAAGAAAGAAAGAAAGAAAGAAAAGAAAAGAAAGAAAGAAAGAAAGAAAGAAAGAAAGAAGAAAGAAAGAAAGAAAGAAAGAAAAGAAAGAAAGAAGAATAAGAAAGAAAGAAAGAAAGGGAGGAGGGAGGAGGAAGAACAATTCACCAGCATGTGAAGGAAGATGTGATTTTCTAGGCATAAGGAATCATGTGAGCAAAAGGGGTGCTCAAAATAACACCTGTGGGTAGAAGAGCTGCTGAGTTTCACTAGGTAGTAGATTGTGCTCAGGGTAATAACAGGAACTAGGAATGGACAAGTGTATGGTGGATGTCAGACAAAGGAATTGGATTGGAGGCAAGAAGGAACCATTGACGATTCCTAGAAGGCCATACCTATATGGAAATGTTTTATGTAGATGGATTGGAGGGATGGAAAATAAACATTGAAAGACTTTAAGAAAAGCCTATAAAATATTCCAAGCAAGTAGCAATGAGAGAGTCTATTCTGGGATGGAGACAATGACACTAGAAAGAAGAGAATAGATTCAATCACAATTGAAAAGATGTAACAAGAGAATCTGGTCAATGATCTAATATGAGAAGTAGCAGAAAGGAAAGAATTAAAGATGACCCAGAAGTGATAAAATAGGGGGGGGGGGAGGGAGACCAGACAGAAATTATGGACAGATTGAGAGGTGAAGAAAATGTTCTTGGTTTTTGACATGGGATAAATAGGATAATAGATTTAGAGCTAAAATTGAACTTAGAGTTATCTAGTAAAACCCACTTATTTTTACAGATGAAGAATAAGTGGTCCAGCGAGTTGCCCTAGGTCATCCAGGTAGTAAGTGGCAGAGAAAAGATTTGAACTCAGGTCCTCCGATTCCAAACACAAGAATATCCAAATGCACCATAATGCCTTGGCGGTCCTGTGCCAAATTGGAGTTGTAGCCAAGAGATAATAAGGAAGGTCAGGAATGGTGCACCACTTTCAAATCCTCTCTGAGGCTAATGGGAGTGAATGAAGTCTTTTATCTAGGAAGGGTCTGAGGCTGTTTCCTCTTTAGTACATCCCACTTTATTTTCTTTCTGAGAGGAATCTGAATGTAGAAGACTTTACAAGACTCTATGGAAAAGATGGTACTTGCCTGGGAAGGAATGAGTCACTCAGTTGGCACGTGTTTATTAAGTTCTTACTATGTATCTGGGCACTGGGAGTGGGAATGGAAAGAAAGGTAAAAAAACACAATCTTGCCTACAAGGAGCTCATATTGAATCGAGGGAAGCAACATCCTGAATTCCCTAGCAATGGAAGGGGTTAAGAAAAAAAAGAATTTTCTCTTTGATTCTACAGGTGATGGGGAGCCAATGGAAGGTTATTGAATAGAGAGCTGTGATATGGTTGGATCTGCTCATTAGGAAAATCGTTTTGCCCAACTCTGTGCAGGAGAGATTGGAGTGGAGAGATTCTTTCAGGCTGGAAGACCAACTGGAAGGCTACTGCAGTGGCCCTCTGTGAGAGGTAATGAGGACCTGCACAATGTTGCTGATGGTGGGAAGAAAGTGTTCAAATTCCTTGAGTTAAAAAGAATTCTGTGGCATCCTTTTGTTATGAATCGAATTCTGTGATGTTCACTAGACAGCTGGAAGCAGGGCTGTGCTGGAGCCAGCTCAAACCGGCTAGATTCTGCTAACATTTCAGTGGAAGCATTTACATCTTGGAAATTGAAAACATTACAAATGAGCATTTGATTTATTGTTTCATCGATTGTCTAAACTTAGCAGTGATGGACCGAAATGTGAAAAATGGAGCTAAACGGCAAAAGTGGGCCAAGCAAACTTTTTTTCTCTTTTCTGGAGAGGCTGTTAACCATTTACCAGCACAACCTGGGCTGGAAGAGATTTTTTCAATGCTAGAAAAGAGCCTCAATTAGTCATTAAGTGGAGAGAGACAGACACAAAGAGACACAGAGGCATGGAGGATCCTGTGTGAGAAACATAGAAACACTCATATAGGTAGGGTCATAGAGTGCATGAAGGGAGTAAAAATATAAGAAGACTGGCAGATTAGGATGGGGCCCGTTTAGGAAGGACTTAGATACAAATGAAAGAATTTTATATTTGGAGAGCAGCTAGGTGATAGCGAGAGACAGAGAGAGAGACAGATGGGGGGGGGGGAGAGAGAGAGAGAGAGAGAGAGAGAGAGAGAGAGACGAGAGAGAGAGAGAGAGAGAGAGAGAGAGAGAGAGAGAGAGAGAGAGAGAAAGAGAGAAGAGAGACAGGGAAAAAGAGAGAGAGGAGGGAGAAAGAGAGAGATGGGAGAGAGAGGCAGAGAGAGAACTATATATAGAGGGGGGGGAGAAAGGAGAGAGAGACAGAGAGAGAGAGGAGAGAGACAGGGAAAAAGAGAGAGAGGTGGAGAGAGAGAATATATAATATATATATATAGAGAGAGAGAGAGAGAGAGAGAGACAGACAGACAGACAGAGAGAGAGGGAGACAGAGAGAGACAGAGACAGAGAGAGAGAGACAGAGAGAGAGAGAGAGAATTGAAACTAGTTGGGCCATTTCAAATCATGAAGAGAGAAAGGGCAACTTTGCAAAGCAGGCCTCTTTAGTGACCTTTGCTAAGGACATGAGCTCCCACAATCACACCAACAAAGGCAGAGAAGAAATGGCTTCGACTTCATTTTTCTAAAACTGGTTGAAGAGCTGCTGCCACCTCATGGAAAATTCTGATAAACTTTCAACTGATGAAACTAGGTTTATTTTCTTTATTTATCTTCCTTTAGTTTTCACTGCCAAGTATGTTTGCTCAGGCCCAACACCTCATGTTATTTGGATGTTCCTAGCATCCTTTTATTTCTTCTCAAACTCTCCCTAATTTCCCTTGTGTGTTTTCTAAACCCTTACCTTCTGTCTTAATATCAGTTCTAAGACAGAAGGAAGCAAGGGCTAGGCAATGGGGGTTAAAGTGACTTGCCCAGAGTCACCTAGCTAGGAAGTGTCTGAGGTCAAATTTGAACTCAGGTCCTCCTGATTCGGGGCCTCTCTAACTACTTATGTATTTAACTAAATTGTATTTATTTTATTTGCATTTATTCTGACTATCCTTATATGAAGCCCTATGGTCTTTTCCTATAGAAGGTAAACTCGGTTTCTTCAGGATGTCTCCACTGTCTTTGAGTCCAAGAACCTGATGGAGGACTAGCATCTCTGGTGTGAGACCTTGCTGGGCCCTTTTCAGGTCTGCTTATCCACCTTTGGTGTCCACCTCTTACCTGTGGCTCCAAGAAGGTGTAGCCTGCCCAGAGGCTACACCACAGTCAAATGGTGGTAGCACACAGGCTATCCACCAGGTTGAGGGTAACCAATAGGCCTCCAACTTGTCACCTAACTTAGGGAGATGTCTACACCAAGCTTGTGAAGATTTCCCCCTGCAGAATGGGTGGATGAGAATTTGTTCAAGACCACGAAGGCAGTTAGAGCAGGTTCTGCAAAGGGCTTAGATGCTTGGCCAGACATGGAACCCACCAAGGTCATCCATGGCATCCCTGGCTGGTCATCTTGACTTTTGTGCCAGACCTGAACTTTGATGACTCCATAAGAGAAAGTGCCACTGATGCCACAACGCTGCCTCACTTCAGACCGATTCAAGCACACGTCAAGATGTCCGTCCCAGACGCCATGTCTTCTTAAGAAACAAAGGCTGAGCAACAAACCTAGACAAGTGCTTGGCACATAGTAGGCTCTTAGTGAATGCCTGTCCATTGATGCATTCCCCAACTAGTGTATGACATCGTTGCTGCTACTAAATACGACAATAATCAGATTCTGATAGAAGAAATTGATATCCCAGCAAGCTCAGTAGATAACTCCAGGGAGGAAGGACCTTGTAGATGGTCCTGGACAACACTTTACTGGGACATCAATCAAAAAATATAAATTCTTATATCTTTTCCAGACTGATTCTTCTTCTTCTTCTTTTTTTTAAACCCTTACCTTCTGTCTTGGAGTCAATACTGCGTATTGGCTCCAAGGCAGAAGAGTGGTAAGGGCTAGGCAATGGGGCTCAAGTGACTTGCCCAGGGTCACACAGCTGGGAAGTGTCTGAGACCAGATTTGAACCTAGGACCTTCCTCTCTAGGTCTGGTTCTCAATCCATTGAGCTACCCAGCTGCCCCCAGACTGATTCTTCTATACAAGAATAGACCCCAAACATTACTATCTGGGAAACAGAAATAAAATGTCAACTTCAGATTATTATAGTAAGATTATCCTACAAGATATGTTTTATATCTTTGTAGTTAAGTTGATTAGGTGTGCCCTATCCTTTGTGACCCCTTTTTGGGCTTTCTTGGCAAAGAGCCTGGAGTAGTTGGCCATTCCCTTCTCCAGCTCATTTTACAAATGAGATCACTGAGGCAAATAGAGTGAAGTGACTCACCCAAGGTCTTAGAGATAGTAAGAATCTAAGGCTAGATTTGAACTTGGGTCTTCCTGACTCCAGGGCCAACACTCCGTCTACTGCACCTCTTAGCTCCCCTTTGGCTCCTATCTAGCATCCTTAAAAGGAGGAGAGGTACTGGATATCCTGTAGGAAATGGGTAGGAGAAGGTCCTACACAAGATTTCTCCACAGAAAGAAAAGTTACCATTGGAGAACCGTAGCAACCACTGTTGAAGTGAATGGGTTTAAGAACAATTCAGACTTTCTGGTGGAGTTTGGATGCTGCCTCCTCTCCCTTTCTTTCAGTGATTCATCAGAATGAGGAACCAAGGAGCCATCTTGGTTGTTGATGACACAGAAAACCACAGTCTGCTCTGTCATCATAGATGGATGAGGTGAATTTCAGAGGTGAATTTCAAAGGTGAATTTCAGAGGTGAATTTCAGAGGTGAACTCAGGTTTTCCTACAAGTGACCAGTTGAACTCTGGGCAGGCCATAGAATGGCCCCTCTAGGTCCCTTCTGTGCACGTTTTTGAGGTACACAATCCAACTGACATCCCCTCCTTGCAGCCCCAGGATCTGAGAACTAAAGCTGGAAAGGACCTCGTAAGCCCCATCATTTTACAGATGGGGAAACTGAGGCCCAAAGAAGCGATGGGCTTGTTAACCCACCCCCTTCTATTCCAGAAAAGGAGAGAGGAAAGAGACTTGTCCAGAATCCTGCAGGTCGTCAGAGCTGCATAGGATGTTCCTCCAAGCAGCATTGCCTCTCCAAGCCCACGATTTCATGACATGCGCCCAGACTAAAGGAGACCTTCCTCCCAGGTATCTGGAATGGCTTGAAAGGGAACTGGCTAATCCTGAACGTTGGCAGGCTCGGAGGCTCGCTGCCCTGTGATTACCTTGGGCAAGTCTCTTCCCCACTTTCACATGAGAGAATTGGAACAGGTAAGCTCTAAATCCTATTATTCTAATGTTACAAGAAGAAGACATATTGGGACACGTTCCCTCATGAAGAGCCAGTGGAAAATACCGGGGATCTGCAGACAGAGGAGTCAGGTTCCATTCGGAGCTCAGTTTTCCCCCACGTGATCTTGGCCCATCCCTGTCACCTCTGGGGAACTCAGTTTCCTCATTCGTAAGACAAGGGGGCTGGGGGGGCAGGCAGCTAGGGAGCTCAGTGGATGACAGTCAGACCCAGAGTAGGAGGCTTGAGTTACCCTTGGCCTGGGTTCAGGGGATCTGCTGGTCTAGAGGGGGGAAGAACAGCATGGCGGACATCAGGGAGTGGGCCATGGAGATCTGAGAAACTGACAGAGGGCCAAAGCTGCTCTTCCCAGGGACCAGCGGGGTAGAAACTGACATACATCCTTCTGCCCTCAAGGGAGAAATTGCCTCCACCTTGGAGTCTGGGATGAAATCGCTGGAGCAGGGGGGGGACATGGGGGTCATCTCGCTCTGCCCCCTCCTTTCACAGAACCACCCAGGGCTGGTGAGGCGGCCTGCCCCAAGTCACAGACAGTGAGGGATGGAGACCCCACTGGAACGCGCTCCCCGATGGCCCAAGAGGCCCCTCTTCCGGGGTGCCCCCCAAATGGACAGAGACTGCGCCGTCTGCTCCCAAGGGGGGGGGCTTTTGTTTGGCCTTTTTTTGGCCTGAGTTAAGCAAAACAAGTGCAGGCCTAGCCATTCCCTCTGCAGGCAAAGGCTTTTTCTGTCCCAGGAACGTCTAACCTGCTTCCTTCCTTCCTCTATCAGCATCCCCAGTTCCCTGTTAACATTTCACAGCAGGTGGTTTGTCGAGAAAGGGCTGGGGGAGGAGGAGGAGGAGGATGGGAGAGGAGGGTGGGGGAGGGGGAACTTCTGCCGAGCTCAGAGGCTGCTGGGGAGCTTCTCTCTCCTGGTGGCATCAGACAGGCTGGGACTTAACAGGGAACAGCTGTGTCTGGACAAAGGCCCAGCCAGGAGGAGGAAATTGTGGCTTAGCTTCAGTGCTGGGCAGCTGTTCAGAGAAAGCCACCACGTTCCAGGCCTGACAGGCAGGCCTGGCTCTGCCCTCCCTCAGGCCCAACCCCAGCTCCAGGCCAGACTGCCATGGAAAGCTCT
Source organism: Monodelphis domestica (assembly GCF_027887165.1). Lineage (NCBI taxonomy): Eukaryota > Metazoa > Chordata > Mammalia > Didelphimorphia > Didelphidae > Monodelphis > Monodelphis domestica. The sequence goes on from NC_077228.1 coordinate 520,847,201, forward strand.
TCCACTGAGATCAGGTCCCCAAGGCTGGAAAGGCCTCTCTCCCTCGGCTGGGGCATTCCACTGAGGCCTTTGGGAAAGGAGGAGGACCAGGGAGAGCCCCCAGGAGAGGAGGGGCAGGGAGGAAAGAGGGGAGAGAGAAAAGGGAGAAAGAAGTGGGAAGGAAAAAGAGAGACAGAAGGGGGAGAAGAAAGAGGCGGAAGGAGAAAGGAGGAGGGAGAGAAAGCAATGATGGGAGGGGAAAAGAGAGAAAAGGAAGAAAAATGGGAAAGGAAAGGGGCAGAAGGAAAAGAAAGAAGAGGAAGGAAAAAAGGAGGAGGAGAGAAAGCAATGATGGGAGGGGAAAAGAGGAAAAATGAGAGGGAGAAAGAAATGGGGAGGAAAGAGAGAGGAAAAAGGAGAAGAAGAAAGAAGAGGGAGAAAAATGAGGGAGAGAAAACAATGATGGGAGAGAAAAAGAGAAAAGAGGGAAAGAAATGGGAAAGGAGAGAGAGGAAGAAAGAGAAGAAGAAAGGAAGGAGGAAAAATGAGGAGGGAGAAAAAGCAATAATGGGAGGGGAAAAGAGAGAGGAAAGGGAGAAAGAAATAGGAAAGAGGAGAAGAAGAAAGAGGAGAAAAGAAAAACAAGGGAGAAAAAAGCAATGATGGGAGGGAAAGAGAGAGAAAATGATGATGAAATGAGAGAGGGCATGAATGAAACATGAGGAGTGACTAGTTAGCAGAGTGGATAGAGTTCCAGGCCTAGAGATGAGAAGTCATGGGTTCAAATTTGGATTTTGATACTTGCTGTGGCAAGTCACTAACCCCATTGCCTAGCTCTTAAGCCCTTCTGCTTTGCAACCAATACACAGTATGGATTCTAAGCTGGAAGGAAAGGATTTGGGGGGAGAAAGAATTTAGAGAAACATAAGAAGACATGAAGTGATACAGAGTGAAGAAATCAGAACCATGGAGAAGAATCTCCCCAGTGACTGACTGCAAAGGGAAAGAATGGGGTAGAAAGGAAGCGTGGCTTGGCCCTCCAGGCCCCCAGTAGGTGCCTAATGTGTATTTATTGACTACTGGGAAACTGATAAGCAAACACACCTGAGCCCCCTCCTCTGCTTCGGGTGTGGAATGTGGAATGCCGCAGTCCAACTGGGCCATTGTGTGGGCTGACTTGGTGTAAATGAAGTTCTTTGTTAGTAGGAAGGATTCCATTTTGGGCAGCTGGGGGGGAAGGGAACTGGGGAAAAGGAGGGAAATCTGAAAAACAAAAGCTAAAAAAAGAAAATTCCCTGGACCAAGAGAGCCCAAGAGATCAGGTTCTGATCCTGAGCCTCCTCTTGGCCCTGGTTCTAATTTCCCTTCTCTGGATTCGTTTCCTCTTTGGTAAAAGAACTAAAACAGGAGGAAGAAGACTGTATTTGCAGCCAGGGGACTGGGATTTTTTTTTTTAGGACCAAGTTTTAAAGTCAGATTTGTGACCTTGGACAAGTCATCTCCACAGCTGGCCTTCAGTTCTCCCTCTAGAAAATAAATAAGTGGCTTGGACACTCTCCTTGAGATGATATTAGTGGGTGGCTTCCTGAGCCCCTTCAAGCTCTCCCCTTCTCTGATCATGGGAAGTTAATTATTGGCAATGGAGGCCTCATGTCCACTGCCATCACTCCCTCCATTTTGGCCTTGCATTCGGTTTCCTTGTTTGGACAAATATTGACCCAGTGGGGCTGGGTGGATGGCACTATGTGAGGGGAGGACCTTTGGCCTAGCCAGGACCTAAAGAACTTCTGACCTTCCCCGAAGAGTTGACCCTCACCAGCTTTGTTGTTACTGCCTCCCACGTCCCTCCCTGTCTCTGAGGGCCTCCTTCCCCTGGGCTCCTCTGTCTGTCTGTCTATCTGTCTGTCTCTGTACAATCCCTCCTCCACATGAGAACAACTATAATGCCCCTCAAGAGGAGAGACAGAGACAGAGACAGAGATAAAGAGACAGAAAGAGGGAGGGGGGAGAGAGAGACAGACAGAGAGAGAGACAGAGAGAGAGAAGGACAGAGGAGAGAAAGACATACAGAGAGAGAGAGATGGACAGAGACAGAGTGGGGGAAAGAGGGAGAGAGAGGAGGGAAGAAAAGAGAGACAGAGATGGAAAGATAGAGAGACAGAGAGAGAGAGAGGGAGAGAAGAGAGACAGAGAGACAGAGAGAGAGGGAGACAGAGACAGAGAGAGAGGGGGGGAGAGAGAGAGACAGAGAGAGAGGGGGGAGAGAGAGGGAGAGAGAGAGAGAGAGAGAGGAGAGACAGAGAGAGGGAGGGAGGGAGAGAGGAAGAGACAGAGAGACAGAGAGAGAGACAGAGAGAGAGGGAGAGGGAGAGAGACAGAAAGAGAGAGAGAGGGAGACAGAGAGACAGAGAGAGGGGGAGAGGAGAGAGGGAGAGAGAGAGAGACAGAGAGAGAGACAGAGAGAGGGGGGAGAGAGAGAGGAGAGAGAGAGAGAGAGAGAGAGAGAGAGAGAGAGAGAGAGAGAGAGAGGGGGGGGGGGGGAGGGAGGGAGGGAGGGAGGGGAGGAGGCAGGCAGGGCCAGAGAGAGACAGGTGTGGAAGGAGCTTCATGTGCATAATTAAGGTCCTGGAGGCCGGAGGTCACCCGAGGAGGGGGGGGGGGGGTGGGAGAACTGAGAAGGGCCCAGGCCTGGGCTTGGGGTTAATGCCGACAACAGAGAAGCAGGCAGACCCGGAGGGGGCAAACAGGTCCAAGCTGATCCTAAAGACCCAGGCAGGAAGGAATACTGAAGAGAAGGTGGCCGATAGGGTGCAATACTGCTGTGGAGAACCAGAAGGAAGGAGGGAGCCAGTGGGGGGGGGGGCATTGGGCTCTGCCCTGCGAGATCTTTGGGAAGTGGCAAGTGGTTTCCCCTAAAGGCGGCTCCTCCCAGCCAGCCTGGAGGGGCTGACAAGAGCAAGACCTGAGGGAGCTTTTTCCGGAGTTGGCTGAAAAGGGAGAGAAGATCCTGCCTAGTCTCGGAGGAGATTCCAATCTAGTGAGAGGTCGGGGCTTTGTTTTGTTTTGAGAGTGAGGGAGACTTGAGGGTGTTCATGGTCAGCGGAAGGACCCAGAGTGAGGCAGAATTTAGGACTAGGGAAATACTAAGGCGGGTAATCTAGAGAAGAGGGTCAGCTTGATGGCTCAGAGGCTAAAATTCTGGCCTGTAGTCAGGAAGTCCTGGGTTCAAATGTGGCCTCAGGCACTTCCTAGCTGTGTGACCCTGAGCAAGTCACCTAACCCCCATTGCCCAGCTCTTACTGCTAGTGGGCCTTGGAAGTGATCCTTAATATCAAGAATTGGAATGCACAACAAAGCACTTTAGCCTCTTTGTGTTTTTTATTTGGGGTTTGGGTTTTCTCTCACGGCAGGGGCCGATAGGAAAGCATGTTTTGCATGATCATACCTGTATAACCCAGATCAAAGGGCTCACCCTCTGGGAGAGCAGGGAGGGAGGGAGGAAAGGGAGGCAGACCGTTTGGATCTTATAATTTCAGAAAATGTGTGCTAGAAATGGAGAGATGCAATGGGGAAATACAATTTTTTTTTTCGTTTTTAAACCCTTACTTTCCATCTTAGAATCATTACTGTGTATTGGTTCCAAGGTAGAAGAGTGGTCAGGGCTAGGCAATGGGGGTAAGTGACTTGCCCAGGGTCACACAACTGGGTAAAATTTCTTTTTTCAAAAAACCGGATAGTATCGATTCTAAGACAGAAGGTAGGGGTTGTGGGGTTTTTCTGAGAGTTCCAGGAACTAGAGTGGGGAGATTGCAGGAAGCCTTGTTAAAGGACGGTCATCAATGATCATAGACTATAGATCATGGATTTCGGCTTCAGAATGGGAAGGATCTTCCAGGCCTTCTGGAACCAGCCCTTCGTTCTGCAGAAGAGAATGGAGACCACGAGAAACCAGCCAGGTGGTAAGAAGCAGAGCCAGGATTTAAACGTGGGCCCTCTACGTCCATTTCCATCGCACCAGATTCGCTGGACTTTAAAAGGATGGCGACCTGTGGTGGAGACCCAGCTTTTTCCTTCTCTTCCTGTCTCAGATTTTCAGTCTCATAATCATACCATATTTTAATATACTGACATTAGCTAGCATTTATATAGGATATATTTCAGCTAAGGAAACTGAAGCAAAGACCAAGTGACTTACCCAGGGTCACATAGGGAGTGATTTTAAAAAAATGTATTTAATTATTTGAACATCAATAAACTATTTGTGGGATAGCTAAGTGGTGTGGTAATAGATTACTGTTCCTGGAGTCAGGAAGATCTGAGTTCAAATCTGGTCCCAGATCTTACTATGTACAAGTTGCCTAACTGTATTTGCCTCTGTTTCCTCAACTGTCAATGAGCTAGAGAAGGAAATGGTAATCCACTCCAGTATCTCTGCCAAGAACATCCTAATCCTGCTTGCCTCAGTTTCCTCAACTATCAAATGAGCTGGAGAAGGAAATGGTAAACCACTCCAGTATCTCTGCCAAGAAAATCCTAATTCCTGCTTGCCTCCATTTCCTTAACTGTCAAATGAGCTAGAGAAGGAAATGGTAAGCCACTTCAGGATCTCTGCCAAGAACATCCTAATTCCTGCTTGCCTCAGTTTCCTCAACTGTCAAATGAGCTAGAGAAGGAAGTGGTAAGCCACTTCAGGATCTCTGCCAAGAACATCCTAATTCCTGCTTGCCTCAGTTTCCTCAACTGTCAAATGAACTGGAGAAAGAAATGGTAAACCACTTCAGGATCTCTGCCAAGAGAACCTTAAACGTCCATTTCCTTATCTGTAAAATGAGCTGGAGGAGGAAATAGCAAACCGTTCCAGGATCTTTGCCAAGAAAATCCCAAATGGGGTCATAAAGAATCAGACCCGGCTGAAAAACAACTTAACAACATCTATGTATGATAGACTTTAGCCACAACAGCTCATGAGTACAGACCTCGAGACACAAAGCAATCTGTATCAGCGATGGAAGAAATGAGTCATTTTTGAGGCTGGATTTGAATTCAGATTTTCCTGAATCTAGCCAGTGCTCTTTCTGCATCACTGCCTATATTTATCAAAAGATCATGATGAACAAACACTAAACTGAGAGTAAGGAGATCTGATCTCTGTCCCTTTTCCAGTCGTTGTCCCACTGTGTGACTTTGGTAAGTCACTTCCATGGGTCTGAGCCTCAATCCTGCCAATTCTCAAGCCTGGAAGCTGGGCTAGCCAATATAGTCCCTTCCAATCTAAAGACGTAGAGTGGGACATAAAGTTCCCTCCTTTCCCAGGAGCACCTTAGAAAGGTGGTTGAGACAAGCGAGCGCAGGTGTGAGTGGAGCGTCTTTAGGGGTTCTCTCATTCCCGGGTCCCCTTGCCCTCCACAAGCGATGTGGCGATTATTGCTTTATTACTGTTTTCAGTCCTGGGTAATTTCAACACTTTTGCCAATCTCGCTCTTTTCATTGGGATCCGATTTTATACAAAGATTTTGTATATGGAATGATTATGTAGCAACTGGAATATATTCCTGGGCAATTAGAACATCTAAGATGCAGCCCCTCACACTCCTTTCCCATCCCTCATTTATTACTTTGCAAAGTGTTTTGTGATTTTTTTATGTGTTTACAAATCCAATAACAATCCTCATTTAGAGTTGCAAAACATGAAACCATTTTGAGCCCAGACAGATGGCGGCTAAATGAAGTTTAATTAAAGAATGAGTGCTTTGAATCAAATCATTTTAAAATACAGAGCATTGAGATTCGAGAGAGGTTGCATAAACAGCATCTGGGCTCTTATTCAGCGAGCAGGACCCAATGGTGATGAAATACTTTGTGAAGCATCTCAATAGAGGCAGGAGTTTGTCAGCCCATCTTGAGAGAATGGAGTGCTCAGCTGCACGTGGACCAGCCCTTTTCTTTTCTTTCTTTCCTCTCTTTTTCTTTCTATCTTTTCTCCCCCCATTCTCTTCCTTTTTCTTTCTTCCCTCCTTTCCTTTCTTTTTCTCATCTTCTTTTTTAACTCTTACCTTCTGTCTCAGATCAATACTAAGTATTGGTTTCAAAGTAAAAGAGTGACAAGGGCTAAGTAATTGAGGTTAAGTGACTTTCC
>NC_077228.1:520856481-520863981 GCF_027887165.1 Monodelphis domestica
GAATGAGCGTGCCCACGAGCTCTAGGGCCATGTTGTCTTCCCCTTCGCCCATGACGAGGAGAAGCATTTTCCTTGAGTCTGAGCCAGGACTAAACATGCAGGTGATCGACCTTGTTCTCATTCCTGCTCCTCTGTGCTCCAGGGAGGAGACAGGCATGCTGGTAGCCTCTGGGGAGGAAGCTTGACAGTCACCCACTTTCCCCAGCCAAGCTGCCATGACACCATGAGCTGGGGATGCCCAAGGATGATGCCACAGAGAAGACCGTCTGCCTTCTGAGCTCTCAAAGCACCTTAGTCCATGCCAGAATTGGAGAATGGAAGCCTTGTGGAATCTGCTTGACCAGCTCCACACTGGAACAATGCAGGTTTCTGCTAGCGAGGGAGTACTAGCTCATTCTCTGGGCCAGATTTGGAATTGGGTTTGTCAAGGGGGATGCTGTTGTAGCAGCCACTTCAGTTGGAGCTCTGGACTGAAGTTGTGGAGGAACCGAATGGAAAGACACATGCATTTTAGAAACACCTACTATGTGCCAGGCACTCTGCTAAGGGCTTTACAATTAGTATCTCATTTGGTCCTCACATCAGCCCTGGGAGGGCTGTTATTATTCTCCATTTTACAGTTGAAGAAACTGAGGCAGGCATGTTGAATGACTTGTCCAGGGTCACGGAGCTAGGAAGTATTGTACAATGCATTTGAACTCCTAGCACTCTATAGAGTTCTCTCTGTAGGGGGAAGTGAAGTAGGAGAAAGTATGTTACTAGTCCCATACTCTTGTATCAATCAATCAGTAAACACTCATTAAGTGTCTACTATGTTCCAGGCACTGTGCCAAGCCTTGGGGATACAAACAGAACAAAAGACAGCCTGGGTCCTCAAGAACTTATTCTCTAAAGTTTGGGCTTCTTATTTGATCTTTAGTAAATAAATATTTCTGTTGTAAATGATCATTATGTTATTTGGTTACATGATGGTGTGGAATTTTAATCACCTAGCTGCCAGGAATGGAAGGATACTTTGGAAAAGAGAAACTGAGTCACTAGCATTAGAAAATAAAAATATTTTTAAAAAAGGAAAGAACTTTACATGGTCTGGTATACAGTAGGCATGGCAATAAAAGTTTTGCTGATTTTTTAAAACTCTTACCTTCATTCTTAGACCAATACTACAGATAGGTTCCAAGGCAAAAAGAGCACTAAGGGTTAGGCAATGGATGTTAAGTGACTTATGCAGGGTCACACAGTTAGGAAGTGATCTAAGGTCACATTTGAATTCAGGATCTCCAGTCTCCAGGTCTCTTAATTAATAATGATGCTATATTATTATGACATAATATATTAGAATGAATAGACTATACGTTATATTATGATATATAATTAATAATTTAATATATTACTATGCTATATTATTATGAATAACTATGTTATATTCTGATATATAATTAATAATTATGATATATTATTATGATATACCTTATAATTAGTAACCATCTATATAAAAATTAATTATTAATTATTTAATGATGATTATTATATCATATCATGACATAATACATTATAATTAATAACTATTATGATCATATAATTAATATTCACATCATGTTGTGATATATTATAATTAATAACTATTATATTATGGTATATAATCAAAATTATGATATAGTATTATGATATAACCTTATAATTAATAAGTGTTATATCATAATTAATTATTAATTAATTATTTGATGATTATTAAGTATTATATAATGATATAATCCATTGTAATAAACTGTTATGACTATATAATTAATATTTATATCACATTGTGATATATTATAATCAATAACAGTTATGATTATATAATGAATAGTCGTATCATATTATTATATATATTATAACTTATATATAATTAAATGTTAATTATGATGATTAATGAATAATTTATAATAATATTATGATATATGAGTATAATATAAATATATGTATAGAGTCTATATAATATTATGTAATATAGAGTTATGTTTATGATTATTATGTTATATTGAAATAATTGTGATATTAAAATGATAATGAATTAAGTATTAATTACATTAATATTAACCTTCAAGAGTGTAAAAGATTGATTACATTGAACTAGATACTTGACTTGCCCTTGCATCCTGCTTAGTGACTGGAGCAGTTGGGCCGAGGGTTAGCCCAATCTGCGCACATCTAAGGATCCACAACCAGTCTAGTGCACCCTTCAGACGATCAGCACTTTCTGCCTTACACTACTTCATAACATCAACAGGACCCAGTCTGACAGCACTAGAGCAGGGACCACGGCTCCATCCTCAGCCGCACTAGCAGCTGAATGGTCATGAGCCAAGGCTAGCCGAGGGTCCACTGGACTAAGCCCACTTGGGATAGCAAGTGGTCCACGGGCTCTGGGCTCAGGATCTGGGCAGGCTCTGGGCAGGCTCAGGCAGCCTGAGCTGCTGACATTTTACCTAGACACAGAAGAGGGCAAACAGCCCAGAGTTTGGCCTCCTGGGAGGAAGAAGCATGGGATCATTAGTCCCAGGACTTGGGTGTGAATGCAGACAGACTGTCCTTTCCTCCCTGGGTGACTTTGGACAAGTCGCCTTCTCTTGGTTGACCTGCATCTCCTCCTCCACAAAGTGACAGTCTGGATAAGAGGGCCTCTCGGACCGGGACTGTTCTAAATTGATGACTCTAAGGAAGTCGATTTCGGCTTTAAATCCCAGGCCTAGCACGTTGCTCTTGGAAAGGTCCAGCTCAAGGAGCCACACTGACCACGGGGACTTCCCGGCTTCCTCTGCACCCAGCTTACCTTGTATTTATATTTTTCTGTACTCAGGAGCAGCCGGTGGTGTTTCCCATGGATAGACTGGAAGCTGTTTGGGGGCAAGGAGTGTGCCAAAGCCTTTTTCCTTCGACAGCACTGGTCTGATGAACTGTCTAGTCCCTCCACACTGGCCCCCTGCAGTTCCTCAGACAGGGCTCTCTGTTCCCACCTCCGTGCCCTTTGCAGTGGTCAGCCTCCAGGGCTCAAATTTCACCTTGTGTGGGAAGCTTTTCCCTGACCCTTTTCAGATGGCCTTCCATCTTCTCTCTGGCTGCAGTCTTGCACATCTTCAAAGGCAGACAGACTCTCCTGTAGAATAGGAGCTTCTTGAGGGCAGAAGCCTTTCCTTTTTGCCTTTCCTTTAGCATTGAATAAATGATTATTGACTGAGTCAGCAGCATGAGCCCCATTTCCTGAAAGCCACGTTGGAGACCACCAGGGGATATATATGAAACCAGAACAAAATCAAATCCAAGCAGAGCAGGAGAAAAAGGGTCGCTTTCTTGGCTGCCTCTCTGTTCACCTGCCTTTTTTCAAACTAGCGAGTCATTTCTCCCTTCTGGGTCTCAGTTTCCCCATCTGTAAATAGGTGTGGGCTGGAACTACAAAATGACCTCTAAAGCCCCCTCCCTCACTTCATCTCTGGGCCAGGGAGTCTTTACTAAGCAGCTGCTGTATGTGCCCAGCCTCTTCTGCTAGGGAGAAAAACAGGCGCTGGCATCTGTCAGATGCCACTTTTTACATACATCACCTGATCTGATTCCTTACCTCAGCCCTTTGAAGGAAGGAGATGCTATTATTATGGCCATTGTAGAGGTGAGGAAACTGAGCCTGGGAGAGGTTTAGCTGCTAAAGCCATCTCCTCTAAGGTTATCTCCCAATTATTCTATAATCAGTCAACAAACATTTATTAGGTGCCTACCCTGTGCCAAGGCATGCAAGGTGATGTAGTGGATCAAATGCCAGGCCTAGAGTTAAGAAGACTCACATTCCTGAGTTCAAATATGACCCCAGACATAGCTTTGTGATGCTGGACAAATCACTTAACCCTATTTGCCTCAGTTTCTTCATCTGCCAAATGAGCTAGAGAAATGATAAGCTACTTCAGTCTCTCTGCTAAGAAAACCCTATTTGCCTCAGTTTCCTCATCTGTGAAATGAGCTAGAGAAAGAAATGACAAACTACTTCAGTCTCTCTGCCAAGAAAACCCTATTTGCCTCAGTTTCCTCATCTGTGAAATGAGCTAGAGAAATGATAAGCTACTTCAGTCTCTCTGCCAAGAAAACCCTATTTGCCTCAGTTTCCTCATCTGTCAAATGAGCTAGAGAAAAAAATGACAAACTATTCTAGTATCTCTGCCAAGAGAACTTTGAATGGGTCATCAAGGGTCTGACACACCTGAACAACAACCAAAACAGCAATAAAAACTATGTGCCACAGTGTGGGGAGTATGGAAATATGTATTTCATGAAAGCACTGGCATAACCTGTATCAGACTACTTGCCATATTGGGGAGGGGAGAAGGAATCTGAGTCACAAAATGTCAGAAAACAATTGTTAAAAATGATTTCAACATGAAATTGAAAAAAGTTTTGAGTAAAAAAAGAAACCAAAAAACTGTGAGTCAGGCATCCAGCTAAGTGTTGGAGATACAAAAAGAGGCAAAAGACAATCCCTGCCCTCAAGGCACTCATAGTCTAATGGAAGGTAATATGCAAGCAATTATGTACAAACCAGATCCAGGCCAGCTACCCAGGTGATAATCAACAGAGGGGAAGGAAGGAGCCTTATGGAAGATGGGGGAAGGCTTCCTCCAGGAGGTGGGACCTCCTCTGAGCCCTGTAAGGAACTCTCTTTACAAGTTCCTGTTTATGTACATGTTGTCTTTTGCATTAGAATGAAGGTCCCTTAAGGGTAGGGGTTGTTTTTGCTTATCTTCAGGGCTTAACCCTCTCCCTGACACTTGGTGTTGTTGATTCATTTTCAATTCAGTCCAACTCTTTGTGATCCCTTTTGGGGTTTTCTTGGCAGAGGTACTGGAGCAGTTGGCCATTTCTTTTTCCCAGCTCATTTGACAGAGGAGGAAACTGAGGCCAACAGGGCCAGTTGTGCCCTACTCATAACACCATTCAGCATTTTTTTTGGCAGAGATACAGGATTTTCTTTGCAGAGATACTGGAGTGGTTGGCCATTTCTTTCTCCAGCTCATTTGACAGAGGAGGAAACTTGAGGCCAACAGGGCCAGTTGTGCCCTACTCATGACACCATTCAGCATTTTTTTTTGGCAGATAACTGGAGTGGTTGGCCATTTCTTTCTCCAGCTCATTTGACAGAGGAGGAAACTGAGGCAAACATGATTTTCTCTTGCAGAGATACTGGAGTGGTTGGCCATTTCCTTCTCCAGCTTATTGAATTTTCCTGACTCAAGGCTGGGCACTCTATCCACTGTACCACCTAGCTGCCTATGGCACATGGTAAGGACTTAAAGGCTTGTTGACTGACTCAATGATTTATGAACTGGCAGATAAAACCATGCTAACGGATAGTACTTTTGAGATGGTATGTCCCTTCTGGGGGAAGTTCGACCTTCCTTTTTCCTTGTATCCTCATTGCTCAGCACAGCGTCTGGTACCCAGGAAGCACTTAGTAAGATGCTGATTGATGGATCGATGACTTGCCCAACGCCACACAAATAAATGTCGGTGGCAGGACGGACTCCAAGTCTCCGGGTCCTCCAGGGCTCTCTCTGCCCTCAGATGCAGGGGAGGTGACTGCGCCATCCCAAGGACACCCCCAGAGCCAGGGAGGCAGCTGACTTTCCTGTGGGCCCAGGATGCTGCCTCCCAGCTTGGCTCCCAGAATAAATTGGATGCCCTGAATAACTGCCGGCATGTGAGCTCCCTTGGGTTGGAGTCAGGTCTGCTGAGGTTGGGGGGAAGATCTCTTTGATGGAGAATGGAACAGGAATTCAGGCAGCTCTGAGGCCAGAGAAGGCTCAATAGAAAAACTGCCCTCCTTGCCCTTTTTGTCCCCTCAGGCCCCAGTTTAGGTCATGCCCTTATTTGTGTATCTTAGCAACCCAAGAGGGCCGGAGCTGCCTGATTGGTGGCCACTCAGCGGGGGATGCTTGTGTCTGAGGGAGCCAGGATTTAATCCCCTGATTTGCAGTCCTAGAGAGGGTGTTTGAACGGAGGGAGGGAGTCTTGGGACAGGGCCCAGCCCTCTGCAAAATGAAGACATCAGAGGAATTTGACTCCAGTGACCTCTGCCCCCTTTCCTCCGTCTCCCATTCCTTTCCTCGACCCTCCTGTGTCTTTTCTTTCCTTTGTTTCCCTGGCTCGGAGGCAGCATGGACGAAAAAAGCATCAGTTCTGGAAACAGAGGACCTAGGTTCGAATCCTGCCCTCTGTCTAACCCTTAGGATCTGGGGTCCTAAATCTCTGACTCTCGGGTTCTTCATCAAGAAAATGAGAGGGCTTAGGATTTTTTTTTAGTGTTTTAGTTTATTTTTATTAATTTTATTGTTATTATATATTAGTTTATTCATTTTTTAGAGTCCTGTGAGATCTATGATCATCTCATTTTCATTGAGGTCATTTCAGCTGGAAGAGCAGAGAGAACCTGGTCTAACATCCCTATTTCTAGAGGAGGAAGTTGAGGCATGGAGAGCCGAAGGGACTTTCCTGAGGCCACCTGGCTTTTCCATACCTCAGTTCCTCATCTGTGAGACACTAACTCAATCCCCTGGAGATTGCATTTTGAGTCTTTTTAATGATTATCTTTTGTTTTTAAGTCACCTACATTTCCTAGGTTCACTCTTGCCTTTTCTCTTCCACAGTAAAACAATCACAAAGAAGAAGAAAAAAAGTCCAGCAAAGTCATCCAGATGTCGACAAAGTGTCCCGTTACATGTCATTCTCCGCACCAGAGTCTCCTCCAAGCCCAGGGACCTGCCTTCTCCCTTCTCCTTTCTAGATCTCAGTTTGGGCTTTATAATTTTACACAACTCAGTTTCAGTTATTTTATCGGCGTGGTTGTAGCAGTTCTTAACCTTTTCTGTATCATTTACCTCTTGGGCTGTCTGGTGAAGCCTGCACACCCCTTCCCCCAATCATGTTTAACCATGTTTAACCAATCCTGGGTTTAACCATGCAGTAAAACACACAGGATTGCAACAGCAACCAATTATACTGAAATAGTCATCAAACATGTTTTTATTTTTAAAATTTTTTCCAATGAATTGAACATTTTTATTTAATAAATTAATTTAGAATACTTTCCTATGGTTACATGATTCATGTTCTTCCCCTCCCCTCCTTCCATCCTAGTGAGCAATTCCACTGGGTTTTACATGTATCATTGATCATGACCTATTTCCCTATTATTGATAATTGCACCAGAGTGATCCAAACGTGTTTTTTTAAAAATTATTTTAAATTTTATTTAATTAGTCAATTTAGAACATTTTCTCCTGGTTACAAGAATCATGTTCTTTCCCTCCCCTCCCCCCCTCCCTAGCTGACATGCAATTCCACTGGGTTTTACATGTGTCATTGATCAAGACCTATTTCCATATTGTTGATATTTGCACTGGGGTGATTGTCTAGAGTCTACATCCCCAATCACATCCTCATCGACCCATGTGATCAAGCAGTTGTTTTTCTTCTGTGTTT
>NC_077228.1:520871481-520873981 GCF_027887165.1 Monodelphis domestica
CCTATGTCAGCACGTAACATGAGGAGAGTGGGATGCTGGGAAGAGTAGTTTTAGGGTACAGAAATTCTAATTACACAAAACATTCGGAGTGGCATTTGAGTATCACCTACAACTTTGTGAGTTAAGTTCTACTTCTATTTCCATTTTACAGGTGATGAGACTTGCCCAAGTGCTCACAACATCCAAGAGTCAGTGCTAGGATTCGAATGGGGGTGGGAGGTGGGGGGGTATTGCGAGGCTCCAAAGAGATCATAATTGTAAAGCACATCGCAAACTTTTGTGGGTTTTACAATTAATAATCAATAACTACATATTATATTTTTAAAGTTTTATTAATAATAACCAGGGCAAAAGAACTGCCTGAATTCAGCCCTGTCACAGGTCCAAAAAGAGGAAGAAGGAGGAATTACAACTACTTAAATACAATCACACAAAACACAGGGATGAAGGAGAAGGGAATTTTGGGAAATACTTAGGGACTTCTGGGGGATGCAGTCCAAGGGCTCAAGATCTCCATTTATACACTTTAAAGTACTCCACAAATGCCAGCGATTATTATTATTATTATTATTATTATTAACCTTTAATCTGATGATGACTTAATTCCCTAAGCCTTCTGCTGCTCTCCTGCTGAGCTCAAGAAATGTTTATCAGTCATTCAGGGGTGAGCTGGTCAATATTTAACAAGGGAGAAGGAAATGGACTCCCATGCTTTTAGGTTTTATGTGAATTATGAACACGTTTAAAAGTCTAGACAATCAACAAGACAGGCAAGTCGAGCCCTGTTTTGGAATCAGATTTCTGAGGTGTAAACGATCATCCTGAACATTTAACAATGGACTCTCCAGAGCCATTCTGGGCTGGTTGTAGCCGATTAGAATCCAGGTTTCTGGTGACTTCAAGATCAGAGCTTTCTTTCCCCTCCTCTCCCAGAAACCTCAGGGGAAGGATTGTCCTTTGTATAGTCCCCCTTTTCACCAGGCTACTCTGGACCTTCACACATCATGTCCCAGAAGCCTTTTTGTTCTGGAAGGTCATTTCAGCCCTGGAATTTAGCTGGGAAATACCTCGAAAGTATTGTGGGATCCAATTGGATGGTTCTTCCCAGCATCTCCATTTATGGAAGGTACCCAGACCAGCCACCTCTTCATTTTTCACCAGGCTATACTGCTGACCTCTCCACAATGGCCCCTTGCTGAGTACCTCTCTGTTTCCCCACCTCTACATTTTCAGCTTCAAGGGTTATTTTCTCCAGTTTGAATGTAGGCTTCTTTGAAAATATTTATTTTAAATAAAATTTAAATTATTCTTTTAAAAATTTAAATTTAATATTTAAATGAAATGCAATTTAAATTACATTAAATTTCATTTAATTTAAATAAAAATTAAAAAATTATTAACATAAAATTTAAATTATTATTTAAAAAATTTAAATTTAATGTTTAAATTCAATGAAATTTAAATGAAATTAAATTTCATTTCATTTAAATAAAAATTTCATTTAATTTAAATACATTTAAATTTTTTAAATTATTAAAATAAAATTTAAATTTTATTTATTTAATTTTATTTAATTTTTACTAACTACCCCCCCCCCCAACAAACTCATACCTTCCATCTTCGAATCAATATTAAATATTGGTTCCAAGGCAGAAGAGTGATAAGGGCAAGGCAATGGGGGCTGAAGTGACTTGCCCAAGGTCACACAGCTAGGAAGTGTCTGAGGTCAGATGTGAACCCAGGACCTCCTGTCTCCAGTCCTGGCTCTTTACCATCTCACCACCCCCAAATATAAGCTTCTTGAGGGCAAGAATTCTTTCTTTTTGTTTTCCTCTTCAGGAGCTCCTTACATCAATGAGATCCTCGGGCTGCTCCAAAATTTTAGTCCCAAACCTTTCTGGGCCTGGAAGGATCTTGGGGGGCAGGGATGTTTTTGGGGGGCAGGGATGTGTTTTCTCCTTCTCTTGGCGTGGGGCACACAGTAGAAACGCAGCAAAAAGACAATTCTGGGCACACCATCTAAGCTGCTGTTCCAGTGAAAGGCAGTCATTCCCCATCAAGATTCAAAGCCTGGAGGCTGCAGACACCTTTGGGGGCCAGACTTGGGGAGTTCAGTGAAGTGGGACCGAGGGAAAAACGACATCATGATTTTCACTGATCTCTAACTGAAATCTAGCATTTCTTTCATTTATTTAAAATATTATATCGAGGTAGTTGGGGCCATCAGCTTCATCATACTGCCAAAGGGACCCATGAGGCAAAAGCAGGTTAAAAAATAAAGTAGCTGGGTGGTTTAGTGGATAGAGAGCCAGGTCTAGAGATAGGAGGTCCTGGGTTCAAATCTGACCTCAGACACTTCCCAGCTGTGTGACCCTGGGCAAGTCACTTGACCCCCATTGCCTCGCCCTGACCACTCTTCTGCCTTGGAACCGATATGCAGTATTGAGGGTTAGGGTTAAAAAAAAATGAAAAAAAGAATCCCTCTTGGGCTGACCCCTGC
>NC_077228.1:520878981-520958362 GCF_027887165.1 Monodelphis domestica
CAGGATCTATCTGGGTGCCGCCCACCCTCGCCTCCACCAGCGTCACCAGAGAACTGGGGTCAGAGAGTCAGAGGGGCTGAAGAATATAAACAAGGGCCTGAAGGGAGGGCAGAAGGGAGCCTTGATGGATTTATAGCAGCTGCTGGGGATGGAGGGGGCCCAACCCTGATCTGTGAATATGGCAGGGAGCACCCCCCTCCTTTACTGAGAGCCCCAATCACAGGCAGCCTGAGCTGAGGGCTGAGATCCGAAAATAGAACTATCAGGGAGGGTGGGAGGAGACCAGGGTCACAAGGCGGTTTTAAATTGCTCTCTTCAAAATGGGATAAAGGGTTGTTTTTTTTGTTTTTTTTTTAAAGAGGGTGAACTGGTTGGGGGATGGTTGGTTACACAAGTTGTGGTCCATGAATTTGATGGAATAGAGCTGTGCTGTACCAAATGATGGCCACGAAGAGCCCGGGGTATCATGGGAAGGCTTCTATGAACTGACACAGTGAAATTAGCACGAAGAGCCCGGGGTAGCATGGGAAGACTTCTATGAACTGACACAGTGAAATTAGCACGAAGAGCCCAGGGTAGCATGGGAAGACTTCTATGAACTGATACAGAGTGAAATTAGCATGAAGAGCCCAGGGTAGCATAGGAAGACTTCTATGAACTGACACAGTGAAATTAGCACGAAGAGCCCAGGGTAGCATGGGAAGACTTCTATGAACTGACACAGTGAAATTAGCACAAAGAGCCCAGGGTAGCATGGGAAGACTTCTATGAACTGATACAGAGTGAAATTAGCATGAAGAGCCCAGGGTAGCATAGGAAGACTTCTATGAACTGACACAGTGAAATTAGCACGAAGAGCCCAGGGTAGCATGGGAAGACTTCTATGAACTGACACAGAGTGAAATTAGCACGAAGAGCCCAGGGTAGCATGGGAAGACTTCTATGAACTGACACAGAGTGAAATTAGCAGGGCCAGGAAAACACTGGACACGATGAGGCCAGCAGTGTACATGGACAGATGTTATCCTGGAAAAGAAGAGAAAACCAAACTCCCTCCCTTCTTTGTAGAGGTGGAGGCCTCTGGGTTGAGAATGCAGCATAAGCCGTAAGGCTCGGTTGATGAATTGGGTTAGTTTATGCCCAACTGCTCTTTTTTTCTTTTGTTAGGAGGGAATGGCTTGGACGGGCAGGGGAGGGATATATTTGGAAATGAAGCTGATGTAAAAAAAGAGATAATCATTCACAATTTAAAATTAAAATGTTAAGACAGGGCAAATCAGGATATGGAATTTAAAATTAAATTTAAAAAAAGGGAAAAGCAGGAGACAATATTTAAAATTAAATGTTAAAAAGAGGGCAAAGCAGGACATGGCGAACAAGCTAGTTTATGGAATAGAAAATTTGGCTCAAGAAATTCCTTTCAAGGTAGATGAAGCACTCATGAGAAAGGAAGAAGAAAGCAAAAAGTCAGGGGAATTGGGGAGTTGTAGCAGAAGCTATTGATGCTGGAGGAATGAAAAAAAACTTTTTCCAGAGGAGGGGAAAAAAATCTCCATTTTATTTTTTCTTTGATACTTTGGAGATGTGAGGAAAGAAATCACTGCCTGGGAGCTGGAGCCCTGTTTTGAGTATTCAGGTAAACAAGCAGAATATTTGTGGGAGAGGTGAGGTTCTGGCCCTAATAGGGAAGGTGTGTGTGTGTGTGTGTGTGTGTGTGTGTGTGTGTGTGTGTGTGTATTTGTTCCCCACCCTGGGAAAGGAGGCAAGCAAGTGGCCTGGAGAATGGGATTTCTGGACTTGGAGGCTGAAAGACCTAAGTTAAATCCTGCCTCACACACTTATTAGCTATATAACGGTGAGCAAGTCACTGGGTCTCTCTTACACTCAATTTCTTCATTTGTAAAATAGTTTCCTGATTGTTAAAATGGAACTGCCATTCAGTCATTTTTCAATTGTGTCTAGCTCTTCATGACTCCATTTGGGGTTTTCTTGGCAGATACTAGATAGTTTGTCATGTCCTTCTCCAGCCCATTTTACAGATGAGGAAACTGAGGCAAACAGGATGAAGTAACTTGCCCAGGGTCACCTAGCTATAAGTGCCTGAGGCAAGATTTGAACTTAGGAAGAGAAGTCTTCCTGATTCCAGGTCTGGTGCACTATCAACTATGCCACCCAGCAGTCCTAAAAAGGAGATAACTTTGATATTAAAAATAGCTGACATTTTACAATTTGTGAAGCATTTTAAGTCATTATCTCCCTGGGAGGGAGGTACTAGAGATAACATCCTCATTTTCCTGAAAAGGAAACTGATATTTAGTTTCTTGTCCTTGGCTAAAAAGCTAGTAAGGTTCAGAGACAAAATTGTTTCCTTTTAACCCCAAATAATTACTTTTCCCCTATACCAGCACCAGAGCCAGAGACTGATTGGAAGCAGTTTTGTGAATGTCTGGAAGTTATGAGCTAAAGCCAATATTTCTCGAGAGGATTATGGGAAAACAAGTTGTATTTAGGGCAAAAGTAATAAGTGGAGTTCGGGACTGACAGGGCACCACATTGTGCCGAGGGATTCTATTTCTTTTACATTTTGTTCCTGGCGTCTATTTTTACCCACTTCACACAGAATGCACTTTAACGAAACCTGGCTGCTATTTTAATAAAAAGGGTTTTTTTCCCCTTCTTTTTTTAAAATAGAAAAACTGTAGGGCTGGTTGGGCCATCGGCTCAGATATCTTATCACCTCTGTGGGCTGACAGCGGATGGATGACTCCCTGAAATCCTAAGGCTCAAGACCCACCTCACAGAGGCAGCTCCCAGGAGCCGCAGAAGCAGCAGAGATTCTCCTCTCACCCAGAAGAAGCGGCTCTGCTATTCTGTGGGGCTCCTTTCTAAGTCTTCTGGGGAGCTATTATAATGTAGCACCTGCAGCCCTCTAGTACACCATGGATGGCCAAAGGCTGTCTTCCCAAAGTGAGTTTCTGTGCTTCAGACATTGGCCCCGCCGGGGTCAGGGGGTCTTGCTTTCTGCGCCCCTCTGGCCTCTAAGGGGTGCTGCTGACCTGGCAGAATCTGTAAGGGGCAGGAGAGACCCTGACCACAAAGCCCATCTGACTTAGTCGCGTGGCAGGGGGAAGAATCGGCTCCTGGAAAGTCTGAGTTTTAGGGGAAATGACTTCAGTAATATCTCCCCGTTAGGCCCTTTAGGGGGAAGCTGACCCACGAGGCCCCGATGTCCACTTGGGGGCAACTCTGCAAAGAGCGAGCAGAATGAGTCTGAAGGACGAGCGAGGCTCTGGGTCTTGCCTAGCAAATTCAACCCTATTTTGGAGATGGAAAGTTCAGGATGAAAAAATATGAATCTTCCCCAGAGGATGACTTTTAGCTAAGGTCAACCCTGAATCATAAGTACCCTTCGGAGCCATGTGACCGAGCTGCTTGGGCTCACAACTCGGCCTGGGGGGTGGAGGGAAGAGGGAAAGAAAACCCGTTTACAGAAATGTAGAAAATAACCTTCGCTAAATTCCCCTGAACGTGTGAACCTGATTCATAGGGTTGCTGCGAGCATAACATGGGGAGGAGCTTTGCAGAAGTTACAAACATGACAGAAATACATTGTTCAGGGGGCAGGTAGGTGGTCCAGAGGATAGAGAGCCAGACCTGGAGACAGGAGGTTCAGGGTTCAAATCTGACCTCAGATTACATCCTAGCTGGGCAAGTCACTTCACCCCCATTGCCCAGCCCTTCTTCTGCCTGGGAACCAAGAGATAATATTGATTCTAAGATGGGAGGTAAGGGAGAAAGGAAGAAAGAAGGAAGGAAGGAAGGAAGGAAGGAAGGAAGGAAGGAAGGAAGGAAGGAAGGAAGGAAGGAAGGAAGGAAGAAATGGAGAAAGAAAAAGACAGAAAGAAAGGAAGAAAGAAAGGAAGCAAGGAAAGAAGAAAGAAAGGAAGGAAGCAAAGAAGAAAGAAAGGAAGGAAGGAAGGAAGAAAGGAAGTAAGGAAGTAAGGAAGCAAGGAAGAAAGAAAGGAAGGAAGGGAGAAAGGAAGAAAGGAAGAAAGAAAGGAAGGAAGGAAGAAAGAAAGAAAGGAAGAAGAAAGGAAGAAAGAAAGGAAGAAAGAAAGAAAGGAAGGAAGAAAGGAAGGAAGAAAGGAAGAAAGAAAGGAAGGAAGGAAGAAAGGAAGGAAGAAAGGAAGAAAGAAAGAAAGGAAGGAAGGAAGCAAGGAAGGAAGAAGGAAAGGAAGGAAGGAAGAAATAGAGAAAGAAAAAGACAGAAAGGAAGGAAGGAAGGAAGGAAGAATAAAGGAAGGAAGAAAGAAAGGAAGAAAGGAAAGAAGGAAGAAATAGAGAAAGAAAAAGACAGAAAGAAAGGAAGGAAGAAAGAAAGGAAGGAAGGAAGAAAGGAAGGAAGGAAGGAAGCATGGAAGGAAGAAAGAAAGAATGGAAGGAAGGAAGGAAGGGAAGGAAGGAAGGAAGAAATAGAGAAAGAAAAAGACAGAAAGAAAGGAAGCAAGGAAGGAAGAGAAAGAAAAAGAAAATTTAAAAAAATTAAATTATTATTTTTTTAAACCCTTACTTTCAGTCAGTATCAATTCTAAGACAGGAGGGCAAGGACTAGGGAAACAGGGTTAAGTGACTTGCCCAGGGTCACACAGCTTGGAAGTATCTAAGGCCACATTTGAACCCAGGTTCTCCCAACTCTAGGCCTGGCTCTCTATCCACTGTGTTCCTTAGCTTCCCTTATAGGATCTTCATCAAATAAAGATGCAGTTGTCATTATTATAGTCTGTTGTGATCTGGCTGAAAAAGCCTTTTTGGGTAACATTTTCAATAATTAAAAAGCTAAAAACTCGGTTAACCAGAAGCCCTTGCTGGCCTCAAGCTTTGGACAGATGGAAGAGGCCGAAGCTCTGGGCCCCGGGGGACGCGGACCTCCCGGCACCTACGGTTCTTGGTTTTGCTTCTGTCCTGGCTCCCTTTGGCATCTGCTGAAGCCTCTGGACCCCTCTGCAGAGTCATGTTTTTAAATGCAAAAAGCACACAGGATTATAAAAAGAAACCAATGATTTAAAAAATAAATAACTTAAAATTTAAATAATTAAATTAATTATTAGAATATATTAAAAAGCAAACAAGGTTATTTCCACCCCCCTCTGCCCCAGGCAGAGCCCCTGTGTTATGTGTTACACTCTGGCTCCCTTTCTTCCCTCCTTGGCACATTCTTTCCTTTTTTAAAAAAACTTACTTTATGGCTTAGAATCAATATTAAGTATCGGGTTCAAGGCAGAAGAGCGGTAAGGGCTAGGTAAATGGGGTAAGTGACTTATCCAGGGTCACCCAGCTAGGAAGTGTCTGAGGCCAGATTTGAACCCAGGCCCTCCCGTCCCCAGGTCTGGTGCTCTGTCCTTGGCTCCAGCCAGCTCATCCTCTTTTCCCAGGAGGAGCTTCGTGCCCCTCCGATATCACACGTCACAGATGTGCCCTTCTCATCCATGGATACTGGCGCCCAGAGGAGGGGAGCACGAGGTCTCCGGGCATCCCCCCACGTCGGGTCCAGCTGCCTTCCTTGTCCATCTCCTCCCGACTCCGCCCGAGGGCTGACCCCGCTCTGCTCCGGTCTCGGCCCGGAAAAGCCGTCCACGAGTTCCTGGGGATCCCCGTTCTTAAATGTCCGGCAAGTCGACCCCCGGACAGCGTCCGCGGCCAGGCCGAACCGCCTGCTTCTCTTTCTGATCACAGGATTCGATTCCTTTTCCAGCCACAGCGTGAAGGACTCTCACCAACTCCAGCCGGCCGCGGCTCCTCCCGCGTCAGTCCTGGGTCGCCCTTTCCGTGCTCTGGAGGCGTCTTCCACGGAGAAGCTCCCAAGCGGCCTCCAGCATCTTCTCCTGGAAGCCCCTCATGGCCGTCCAAGGCCACCCTCCGGCAGGAGCCCCGCTGGCTGGCCAGGCGGGCCTCCAGTCAGGCTCCGGCCAGGCCCTCGAGGCCCCTCCCCCAGACGGCTGCCGCCAAGCTCTCCCCTCCGGCCTCTCCACAACGGCGGCCAGCGAGGCTGTGCCTGGCCTCCTTATTCGCCTCCTCCAGGATGAAGTGGAGGCTCCGGTTTCCTGTCAAAAGCCCTTCCTGGCCTGGCCCAAACCACCTCCGACCCTCCCCGTTCTGGCAGCTCCCAGGCTGGCCTCCTGCTTGCTTCTGCCTCCGAGTCCGCCCGACGCAGCCCGCTTTTCTGGGCTTCCCTCCACGGCCGGCGCCCCAGATCCCGGGCGGCCATTCGAAGGCTCCGATCGCGGATGGAGGGCGGGGAGAGGCTGTGCTGGGTCCTGTCCCTGCGCCTAGCAGAGTGCCTGGCAGGGACCTTCGGTGCCTTGACTTTTGAACCCTCCCCTTCCATCTGAGAGTCCACCCAGCTGGGAAGCGTCTGAGGCCACACCGGAACTCCGGGCTCCACTGAGCCTCCTGTCTGCCCCCCACTAGGGGGTCTGACCGAGAAGAGGGCCGAGGCCGGCACGGGGGGGGGGGCGACTCCAGAGGCTCATGGATGCCCCGGACGCCCCCCCCCCCGGCTCGAGTGGACCAATGGGTCCCTGCGTCCCCTAAAGGTCAGAGCAGGCGCCGACCTGCACAGGGACGACCCCGGAAGGACGGAGAGCCTCGGCCAGAGGGAGGCCGGACAGTCGTGGAGGGAGAACAGCCAGCCGAGAAGCTCTGCCGGGGAACCCGAGGGGCTGCCTGTCCCAACGAGGCCCGGGTCACCCGGGGGCCCCTTCCTGGCCGGTCCCTCCCCTCCCTCGGGGCCACTTACTGCAGCTGACTGAGGATGACCATCCGCACGTGCTCCCGAGCCTTCAAGATCTTCTCCAGCCGGTGGATGTCGTACGTGTTGGGGTTCCGGAAAGGGATGTCGTCCGGCAGGCCCGTGACCTCCACGGCCTCCGGGTTGTCCCGGATCAGCTTGTATGGGACCAGCACCGGGCGGTTCAGGCCCAGGGCCTCACCTGCAGGGGCGAAAGGGGTTCAGGTCAAGGGGGGGCAGCTGCTGCCTGCGCAGCACCTCAGAAGCACCCTCCCGCCGAACCTTCGCTTCCCCTCTAGAATGAGACCTGAGCACTGGCAGCGAGAGGGAGGGCCAGGCACCGGGGCAGGAGGGGGGCGGGTAAGTGACTTGGCCAGGGTCACACAGCTGGGAAGTGTCTGAAGCCACATTTGAACCCAGGACCTCCCATCTCCATGCCTACCCAGCTGCCCCTTTCCAGCTCTCATTCCATGCTGCTTTTAAGTCCCAGCTTTGAATGGCCGTGTGGCTGTGTGATCCTGGGCATGTCTCTACGCCTACATTGCAGAAAAGCAGCACAGCTACGCTGGTGTAGCATTTCCTCATTATCAATGAAATCCCAGGCCCGGTCCTTGTTCTATATATGAGGCGGCACACAGTGGGCCCTCAGTAAGTGCCAGCCCGCAGGGAGGACGCCGTCTCCCTCTCAGGCCCCCCCCCCCCGCCACCGCTACTCAGCCTCTCCCGGCACCGAAGGTCCCCCCAAAGCTGGTTTGCAGCCTCCGACGCCAGGAGCCTCTGGGGCAGCCATAGGCTGGGCGGCTCTCCCGGGACCTTTCTCGTCAGGCTGTGCCGGAGACCCCCGAGTACGGCCAGCCCCGATCCCTGATCTGGCCCGGCTTCAGGCGTGGAGGCGGCCGGAGGCCGGAGGAGAGCGGCAGAGGGCCGAGTTTCGAGGCAGAGCGCAAGCAAGACTCTGGCTTGTCCTTTGCTTCCCCGAGGGCCAATGGCATCACGGGATGTTGTCTTGGGTGCGGCTGGGCCTGAGGCGAGCCAGAGCGGTCCAGGGACGTCCTTTCCAGCCCCCTGGCCCTGGCAGCAGTCGTTCCCCTTCCCAGAGCCCGGACTCCTGACTTCTCCCTCCCAGGTAGCTCAGCCTCCTCTGAGGTGCAGCTCGGGGGACGGGCCTCCCCCGATTCCCCTAGTTAAGAATGTCCTTCTGCTCCTTGGGTTTCCCAAGGACACTGTCCAGGGCGCCCCTTTCCCTCGCTCCTCCCTTCCTTGTATCCCTCTCTCCAACCCCCCACTTCTGCCACCCTCAACAGAAGGCCAGCTATTTTATTTTTTATTTTGGACTCTCAAGGGCCTAGGACAGGGTCTTGGTCAAAGAAGGGTGACAGGAAGCTATAGAAGGCTTTTGAGCAGAGGAGTGACACCTCTGCTCTTCTTCCTCCCCACACGGAGCCAACCCTGATAACAAAGACAAAGAAAGGGACACAGCTCTTTGGGGGGCACCATACAATCTGGACCTAAACCCCAGAACTGAATCTTGGGATGATTTCCATGTGGAGATAATGCAGTCCAACGGCCTCCTTCAGATGAGGAAACTGAGGCCCGAAGAGGTGGAGGTAGCAGAAAGGAAGAGCTGGGTCTGAACCTTGGTCTTCTCACTCCATATCTAGTGCATTTTCTTAGAGGAGTCTTTATAGATTAAAAAAAATTATATCACCTTTTCTTCTAATATCCCTCAGCAAGGTGGCACAATGGTTAGAACACAGGGCCTGGAGTAAGACTCATCTTCCTGAGTTCAAATCTGACCTCAGAAGCTTATTAGCTGGGTGACCTTGGGCGAGTCACTTATTTCTCTTTGCCTCAATTGTCATCTATAAAATGAGCTGGAGAAAGAAATGACCAACCACTCCAGTGTCTCTGCCAAGAAAATCTCAAACCCTGTTGGCCTCAGTATCCTCATCTGTCAAATAAGCTGGGGAAGGAAATGGAAAAGCATTCTAGTATCTCTGCCAGTAAAATCTCAAACTCTGTTGGCCAGTTTCCTCATCTGTCAAATGAGCTGGAGAAGGAAATGGCCAACCATTCCAGTATCTCTGCCAAGAAAATCTCAAACCTGTGGCCTCAGTTTCCTCATCTGTAAAATAAGCTGGAGAAAGAATAGCCAACCATTCCAGTATCTCTGCCAGCAAAATCTCAAACCTGTGGCCTCAGTTTCCTCATCTGTAAAATAAGCTGGAGAAAGAATGGCCAACCATTCCAGTATCTCTGCCAAGACAATCTCAAACCTGTGGCCTCAGTTTCCTCATCTGTCAAATGAGCTGGGGAAGGAAATGGCCAACCACTCCAGTATCTCTGCCAAGACAACTCCAAATGGGGTCACAGGAGTCAGAAGGGTGGTAACGGATGGACCCCCTTCCCTAATCCAGGATGTTTTACACGTAAAAGTCCCAGGTTCTATTTCGTGTGGGGATGCAGCTGGGGTTCGGACTAGGGCTTGAGAGGAGAGAGGACGACGGTGAAGGGTGAGGGAATCGCAGAATTTTGGCTGAGGGCTGGAAGGACTTTTACAGCCTTCCCAGGATCACAGAAAGAGCTTAGGGACCCACGAGTTCGTTCATTTTACATATGGGGAAACTGAGGCCGGGGAAAGCACCGACTGGCCCAAGGTCACGGCGGCCAGGGCTCGTCCCACCACGTGCTGGCCACCGCCTGCCCAGCTCACTCAGCAGTCACTGAGACCCTTTGGAGGCCTACGTGAGCGTCTTCCTGAGAGGGCGTCGGAAGCATCCCTTTGGACGGAAGGACGGGCTCCCTCTATTCCTTGACCCCCACCCTGACTGCCGCCGCGTCCGGGCACTCGAGGTTTCCGGGCTGCAGACGGGAATCTCAGCCTGAAGCACTGCGGAGGCAGGGAGGGCCCGGGAGGAGCAGCTGCTGGTCAAGTGGGGCTCTTCAAACAAGAGGAGCCCGCGGGAACGGGCTTAGGGGAGCGGCTGGCTGAAATTGCTAGAAAGCAGAGGGGGCGGCGGGGAGACGCGCTCGGCTGGGCCTCGGAAATGGCTTTAAGGATATTGTTTCGTCCCCCAAAAGCGGGGAGCTGCGCGGCCGGCACCGGGCGGGAGGGAGACTTAGGAAAACTCACGTGGAAATTTGTCATTGCGTGTAATTGGTAAAAAATGAAAAATGAAAATGTCTTTGAATGGGGTTGTGGCTAGTCCTGATCCAATAGAACACGAGTTTCCTGACTGCTTGCACACAGCAGGCATTCAATACATGCTCCTGGATCCATCACAGGCAGAGAAAACAGAGGAGAACATCAAGTTCAGCGAAATGCAAAGATGGCGGGGTGGCAAGGAACCGGTGGAAAGGTGTTTGGATTTGGAGTCACAGGTCTCGGGTTCAAATCTTGGTCAGGGCTCGGCCCCCCAAGCCTCGTTTCCTTGGTGGCAGAAGGGGACGCTGGGTGAGATGCCCTCAGAGTTCTCTACTAGGAAGGATCCCAGGATAAGTGAGGGACGCGGAAGACCCGAGTTCAAATGGCCATTCATTTGCCCCGTGACCCTGGAAAAACCCCCCTCCATCCTTGATCTTGGTTTCGTCGTCTTTAAGATGAGGAAGTCGGCCCAGACGATCTCTAAGGTCTCTTCAGATCTTGGCATCCGATGCCAAGGAGCCATCTTGGCCTCCTTAGATGTTTAAACAGGTGGCGGATAGGGCTGGGGTCAAAGTGCGAACTAAGGGAAGCCAGTCACCTGCGCTGTTCGTTTGGACCCCTTTTCCTCCCAATCGCACGCCACTAACGAGTGACTCAGACCAGGAACGAGGGTAGAGCAGCAGGGGCTCTATGGAACGAGGGTAGAGCAGCAGGGGCTCTATCCCAGGACGCCAAATTTGGAGGGTGCTTTTCACAGCCCAAAACTATTAAGGGGTAAACAGCTGGTGAGCAAGAAGAGGTAGTCGAAGGAGTTCGAGGCTTGCCTCTGACATAGACTGGCTGTTGGTCCTGCGCAGGGCACCGAACCGCTCCGCACGGCAGGCCGCTCCTCCAGACGTTACGATGCCCACAAGGTGCCAACCTGCACTGGTCAGAGGGAGATCCTTCTGCCGCTGAAGTCTCAGATCTAGTCTACAGAACCCTGCAGAGCTTTAAGGTTTGCAAAGGATTCGTCTCTCACAGCAACCTTTAGGGGATATTTTAAACCTCGTTGGACTTGTCCACGGGAATTGAAATAGGAAATCGCCAAGATGGCGGGCTGCCCTGAGCGACTCTCCCAGCCTGCCCTGCGGCATTGAGCAGGAGGTCAGGTTTGTGGCATTTGTCCTGCTCCAGCTCTGCAGTGACCTCTGAGTGTCTGGCTCTGATCAGGGAGGCACCAGGACCCCCCGGAAGAGAAACTGGACTCGGGGTCAGAAGACGAAGGATCAGGCTCTCTGCTCCTTCTCACGCTGCTGTAAGCCTAGGGTTCGGGGAGGGACGACCTCGGGTCCTTCTCTAAAGGGATGGTTTCTGTTTGGCAACCTTGCGGGTTTCCCAACGTCCAAATTACTTTATAATTATCATCATCGTCATCATCATAGCCATAAGATTCATTTGCAAAGTGCCTTTATCTCGTTTGATTCTCATGACCTCCCTGTCAGGCAGGTACTGTAGCTGTCATTATACCCATTTTACAGATGAGAAAGCTGAGGCCCAGAGAATTTAAGTAACTTAGTAATAATAGCCCACACTTATTGGGTGTGGGTTTTTTTTGGCACGGACCTGGGATTCCATGTGTATAAGAGAACTCCCACAGGATCAAAGGACCCCAGATCTTGGGCTCAGAGGCCATGCGAGCCAACTCTCTCATTTTACAGATGAGACAATTGAGGCCCAGGGAAATGAAGGAAAAGAATCATAGATCTTGAACTAGAAGCCTTGGAGGCCATCCAGACTAACTCTTTCATGTGAGAGATAAGGAAAATGACTCTGAGCAGCTAAGAAGGTTTTCAGGGTCACATAAGTATCTGAGGTAGAGCAGCTAGGTGGCTCCGTGGATACAGCACCCATCTGGATTTGAGAGGTCTCGAGTTCAAATTTGACCCCAGATTCTTCCTAGCTGTGTGACTCTGGGCAAACCACTTAACCCCAATTGCCTAGCCCTTGCCCTTCAGTCTTAAGAGATAGATAAGGCCCAGGATGGCCCAGTCTAAATGCAAAAGGATCTTGCCAGGCGAGACCAGTGGGTTTAGGTTTAATTTTCATTTATGCAATTTTGTGATCATAGGTAAGTTTTTCCTTAAAATAAGAATTCTCGGCTAGATGACTTCCAATTTTCCTTCTGGCTCTAAATATATGACCTTAACATCTGTGAAAAATTAGCCAAAGCTAATCAACGAACAAATGTTAAGTTGGAATGGGGCTAAATATTAGAAATACAAATTTAAAAAGAAAGGCAGCCTTTGCCCTCACAAAGCTAGCTTTCTCTCTCTCTCTCTCTCTCTCTCTCTCTCTCTCTCTCTCTCTCTCTCTCTCTCTCTCTCTTTCTTTCTCCTTCCTTCCTTCCTTCCTTCCTTCCTTCCTTCCTTCCTTCCTTCCTTCCTTCCTTCCTTCCTTCCTTCCTTCCTCTCTTTCTCTCTCTCTCTCTTTCTCTTTCTTTCTCCTTCCTTCCTTCCTTCCTTCCTTCCTTCCTTCCTTCCTTCCTTCCTTCCTTCCTTCCTTCCTTCCTTCCTTCCTTCCTTCCTTCCTTCCTTCCTTCCTTCCTTCCTTCCTTCCTTCCTCCCCTCCCTCCCTCCCTCCCTCCCTCCCTCCCTCCTCTCTCTCTCTCTCTCTCTCTCTCTCTCTCTCTCTCTCTCTCTCTCTCTCTCTCTCTTTCTTTCTTTCTTTCTTTCTTTCTTTCTTTCTTTCTTCTTTCTTTCTTTCTTTCTTTCTTTCTTTCTTTCTTTCTTTCTTTCTTTCCTTCTTTCCTTCTTTCCCCTTACCTTCCACCTTAGAATCAATACTGTGTACTGGTTCTAAGGCAGAAAAGTGGTAAGGGCTAGGCAATGGGGGTTAAATGCCTTGCCCAAGGTCACACAGCTGGGAAGTGTCTGAGGCCAGATTTGAACCTCCTATCTCTACACTGGCTCTCAATCCATTGAGCCACTTAGCTGCCCCTGAAGTTTACATTCTAATATAGAAGGATCAATATAAGGAATATGAAAAGTAAGGTTAGGGTGGGGGAGAAGAGTAGGTACCTGGCAGAGGGGCATGTTAGACATATCCAGAGGAGGGCAGCTGGGTAAGAAATGGAAGAGATCTAATCATAGGACAGGGCGGCCAAGTGGTGCGTCAGAGAGAGTGCAGAGGCTAGCAAATCCAGCCACAGACACTTACTAGCTCTGTGACCCTGGCCAAGTCACTTGAGTTTCCTCATTTATAAAATGAACTGGAAAAGGAAGTGGTAAATGGCTCCGATATCTCTGCCAAGAAAACCCTAAATGGAGTCACAAAGAGTCAGATACAACTGAAAATGACCGAATAACCACAGTGACATTTATTAGGGATGAATGTAAAGTCCCACATGGGTTTAAGAAATCAATTGACCAGGTATAAGAGGGGTAGGAATACCCCTAGTGAATATGGGAAAGGCTGGGAGGCTAAATAGAAGTAAAGAATGTGGCTCTGGGACGTGGCTTCCAAAAAACAGTTACTAAAATCATTGGCCACAGTCGAAAGAGACAGAACACAGGGTCTGGAATAAGGTGCTGCTCTGGTAGCACTTGGCCCTAATTTCCTCTCTGGGTGACCTCTTTCCCGATGGCTGTTTCTGTACCAGGGTCCGAGCCCTCAAAGAATTCCTCTTGCCAGTTTGTGACTGGAATGGGTCAGGCCAAGAAGGGGAAGTGGTGGAGGGCCATACTGGAGTGAAGGAGAAGGGTGGTGGGGCTAGGTCACACGGATGGGCTCTGCTCCCACGCACGGGGACACAGGGCGAGCTCATGGAGACACTGATTTTGCAGCCTGGTCTCTGACTAGTTCCATCCAAGAAAGCAAATCCTACTTGAACAGGCTCCAGTCTCCGGTTCATCCCTCACCGTTGGGTCTCTTCTATTTTTGGGGAAGATATTTTATTTTACCAATGACGCGTAATAACCATTTTCCATCTAAGTTTTCTCCAGTTTTGGACCAAATGGCCTCCGTCCCTCCCTCCCCTGGATTGATTTGGCTCTCTCTGTTTCTAAGAACGCAAGCTGAGAGGGTGAGCTCTGGCTCGTTCTGTGGATGGGATTCCTGAATGGAATTGGATTCGAATACGGCCACCGGCTCTCAAAGGGTTCCTGAGCGCCCCGGAAGGCTGCTTTAATGGACCAAGAAGACTATTTTGTAATTAGCGCCTATGAAGTGGCGGCGGCGGCGGCGGGGAATGCTGTTTCTGTAGGGCTTGATGGTACTTGCTCAGCCCGATCTCTTGGGAAACTTAACCCTCTCCTTTTCCCTCCCATCCCATTCCCCATCAAGGTTTTTTTCAGCATGACAAATCTGAGAAAGGGGCCGCTGGGGATGGTGTGGAGAGAGTGAATTCAGACACTTATTGACAAGCTGTGTGACCCTGGGCAAGTCATTTCACCCTGCTGGCCCTCCGCCAAGAAAACGCGAAGGGGGTCACGGACTCTGTGCAGCCGCGTGGGGCGAGCAGCTCTGTTGTCGAGCCTTTTAGCGCTGAACCCCTTTTGCCCTTGATTAAAGAGTGATTTTGACTATTTAATAGTTCTGTGTTTTTTCCAGTTGACACCGGCTGCTGCCCGAAGGACCCCAAATATTCAGAAATGGGCAGGGTGGCACAGCGGCGAATCCCCCGGGGTAAATGTGACTTTAGAGAGCCCCCCGCCTCAGTTTCCTCATTTGTAAGGTGAGGGGGTTGGGCCCGGCTAGGTCTAGAATTCCTGCGGCTTAACGAGGTTGGTGGGTGGAAATAATGTCTGCCTGCTTTTGGGTCCCTCTGCCGACGCTGGCGAATGAGAACCTTCCACCAGCCCCGGGAGGAGGCCCCGCAGGAGCCGTTCCCATGGGATACCCGGGGAAACTGAGGCTCCACAGAGATTCGGCGGCTTGCCCCAGCTAGTCAGTGCCGGCGCGGAGCCAGCACATGGAGAAATCTGCCTCAGAGTTACAGGCTGAGGAAGGCGGGCATTGTGGGAACCTGTTTCGGCCTGATTTTCATGGAATTCTCCTCCGGGCAATGTGGCGAGGTGGAAAGGCTGCTGGACTCCCCATCCAGAAACCCAGGCCTGAATCCCGCTGGGGCTCTTCCGGACCCATTTGGGGTTTCCTGGCAGAGATCCTGGAGTCCTTTGCCGTGTCCTTGTCCAGTTCGTGTGACAGACGAGGAAATGGAGGCAGAGAAAACCCTAAACCCTGCTGACCTCAGTTTCCTCGTCTGTCACACCCCCACGGCAGGAGCTCTGCAGGAAAACCCCAAACGGGGCCCAGGAAAGTCAGACCCGACTAAAACACAACTAAACAACGTCAGGGCCAAAACCCCGCCGCGAGCCCCTGTGCATTGTGGGCAGGCCAGCTCAGCCTTCAAACGCCTCCCCCAGCTTGTGCAGGGGATGCTGGGATGCTTCAGAGGCCTCATCCCCAGCCCCCACACAGCGGCGGGCCAAGAGAGCTCATTTCTGGCCAGGGCAGGGCAGGCATCAGCCCGATGAAGGGGGGGCCCTGGGGGGCTCCTCTCACACCCTCCTCACTCCTAGCCCGGCTGGCCTTCCCCTCCCGTACCCGAGTCTGTCCCTGGCTCTCTCCTGTCCTCGCCTCTTCCTCAGGCACCAGCAAGGGGTCCTCGCGGGCCTCTCTGCTCCACTCCACAGAGGACGGGCCGATAAACCCTGACCCTGGGATCCACGCCAGTCTCTTGCTCAGTAAACTTCTGGGGCTCCCCATCCCCCCGGCTCCAGAGCCCGGCCTACCCTTCTAGCCTTGTCTGGAGCCTCACTCCCGTTCCATCTCTGCCGTCCAGCGGGTGTCGTCCTTTCTTTTTAAATTTTATTTTTAATGATAATAATTATTATTTATGTTATTATTTTTAAAACACCCGTATTTTCTTAGTAGCAATTCCAAGACAGAAAGGCAAAGGGAATCAGGGCTAAGTGACCCGTGACCCAGCGGGGAAGGGCTTGAGGTCAAATTTGAACCCAGGTCCTCGGGATTCCAAGCCTGACGCTCTATCCTCTGGGCTTCCTAGCTCCCTCAGCCAATACCTTTCTAAGAATTCCTCCCACAGGACACTGCATTTCCCATCGCCACACCTTTGTATATAAGTCATAGTGTCTGCCTGGGGCACAATCTCCCCTCATTTCTGCTTCTTTTGAAGCTCATCTCAAAGGCCCTTCTTGGTCCTCCTGGCTCCTAGGGTCCCCCCCCCCCTCCCCAGTTACCAAATGTCTTTGCCCTTGTGGCCTTCCTGAAAGAATGGAAGCTTCCTGAGGGAGAGACGGATTCATTTCTGCCTCCTACACAGCGGGAATGCTGTAAAGTAAGCGCCCCCCCCAATCTAGAGCTAGCAGGAACCTCAGAGGCCATCGAGCCCATTTTCCAAATAAGGAAACTGAGGTCCCAGGAACATGATGTGACACTCGAACCCAGCTCCTAGAGCCTGGAACCCAAGCTGAGGCCTGGATGCAACCCGCTGGGGGGCTTGAGGGACCCCTCCTCATCTGACTTTTTACAAATCTCCTTTGTGGGAGGGAGGGGGCGGCTAGCTTGGCCCCATGTCTATGGCAGGCCCCGATTTGGGGACAGGCCCGGCGGGGCAGAGAGGGAGTGCAGGGGAGCAGGGCAGGGGGAGGGGAGGAGGCGCCCGGCCATGCCCAGGTGCCTGGCGCTCCTCGGTAGCAGATGGTCCAGGCCGGGGAGGCTGTGGCGCCCCGCTCCTCCCCTCCCCCAATAAAACCATGGAAAGGCCCGGCCATGTGTTGAGGAGCAAACAGCCAGGCCTTTGAAGATGCCGAGCAGCAGCCAGGGAGCAGCTGTGACCTTGTGGCTTCTGTAAATCGACATGAATCCCGGCAGCAGGCTGGGAGCGGCGCCTGGAAGCCAGGCCTCCCCCCACCCCCCCACCTGTTTAAGAAATGCTTAAAATGAAAGGGGGCTGGGGGGGGGGAGGCTCCGGGCCTGCTCAGATTATAAATAGAGGCTTCCCTCGATTCGGGGGCCCAGGAAGCGGATGCTGGCTCTGCCCAGGCCCAAGTCCTAGCCCTAGGCCTCAAGCCCAAGCCCAGGCCCACACCCAGGCCTCAAGCCCAAGCCCAGACCCAGGCCCTAGCCTTAAGCCCAAGCCTAGGCCTCAGGTCCTAGCCCTAGGCCTCAAGCCCAAGCCCAGGCCCACACCCAGGCCTCAAGCCCAAACCCAGACCCAGGCCCTAGCCTTAAGCCCAAGCCCAGGCCCACACCCAGGCCTCAAGCCCAAGCCCAGACCCAGGCCCTAGCCTTAAGCCCAAGCTTAGGCCTCAAGTCCTAGCCCTAGGCCTCAAGCCCAAGCCCAGACCCAGGCCCTAGCCTTAAGCCCAAGCCCAGGCCCACACCCAGGCCTCAAGCCCAAGCCCAGGCCCACACCCAGGCCTCAAGCCCAAGCCCAGATCCAGGCCCTAGCCTTAAGCCCAAGCTTAGGCCTCAAGTCCTAGCCCTAGGCCTCAAGCCCAAGCCCAGGCCCACACCCAGGCCTCAAGCCCAAGCCCAGATCCAGGCCCTAGCCTTAAGCCCAAGCTTAGGCCTCAAGTCCTAGCCCCAGGTCTTAAGCCCAAACCCAGGCCCACACCCAGGCCTCAAGCCCAAGCCCAGACCCAGGCCCTAGCCTTAAGCCCAAGCCTAGGCCTCAAGTCCTAGCCCCAGGCCTCAAGTCCAAGCCCAGGCCCAGGCCTCAAGCCCAAGCCCAGACCCAGTCCCAGGCCTCAAGCCCAAGCCCAGACCCAGGCCCTAGCCTTAAGCCCAAGCCCAGGCCTCAAGTCCAAGCCCAGGCCCAGGCCTCAAGCCCAAGCCCAGACCCAGGCCCAGGCCTCAAGCCCAAGCCCAGGCCCTGGCCCAGGCCTCAAGTCCAAGCCCAGGCCGAGGCCCCAGCCCTAGGCCCGGAGCTCAAGCCCAGGCCCAAATAAATCCCAGCTCCAGGCCTCAAGCCCAAGCTCAGACCCAGGCTCCAAGTCCCAGTCCCAGGCTTCAAGCCCAAGCCCAGGCCCTGGCCCCAGCCTCAAGCCTAGGCCCCAGGCCTGCCACTAACCGTATTTTTCATTGAACAGCTCCTTCACTTGTTCCCGAAGAATCACCTTCTCCCCAAGCCGGTTGGCGTCATCCTCATCTGTAGAAGCAAAGAGAAGGGGGTGAGAGTCTGGGCCTGCGGGGAAGGGGAGCCCGAGGGCAGATGGCATCACCCTCTGTATGGGATGGAGGAGGGGGAGAGGGAAGAACCCCAGCATTGCCCCCCACCCCTAGTGAGGCAGCCGGCCCTCCTCTCTGGAGACAAAGGACAAGCCGGGACACATGAGGACATGAGGAATTGAGCTTTCTGCAGGGTCCTGGAGTGAGGGAAGCGGGGGAAAAAGGCATCCTCTGGCCTAACCTGGGATGCTGGAGAAGGAGCATACTTAGGAACAGCCTGCACCACCCAGGCAGAGCTCGAAAGGGCCTCAGAGCCAGAACCCACAGAGGCCAGCCCTCCCCATTTTACAGGGGAGGAAACTGAGGCCCAGAGATAGTAATAGCCTCTTAAACCTCAGGGGCCATTTGGTCCAAGTTCTTTATTTTACAGATGAGAAAATTGAGGCCTGGGGAGATTAATAGCATCAGAGATCTCAGGGGCCATTTGGTCTAAGTTCTTTATTTTACAGATGAGGAAACTGAGGCCTGGGGAGATTAATAGCATCAGAGATCTCAGGGGCCATTTGGTCTAAGTTCTTTATTTTACAGATGAGGAAACTGAGGCCTGGGGAGATTAATAGCATCAGAGATCTCAGGGGCCATTTGGTCTAAGTTCTTTATTTTACAGATGAGGAAACTGAGGCCTGGGGAGATTAATAGCATCAGAGATCTCAGGGGCCATTTGGTCTAAGTTCTTTATTTTACAGATGAGGAAACTGAGGCCTGGGGAGATTAATAGCATCAGAGATCTCAGGGGCCATTTGGTCTAAGTTCTTTATTTTACAGATGAGGAAACTGAGGCCTGGGGAGATTATTAGGATTATAGATCTCAGAGGCCCTTTTGTCCACGTTCTTTATTTTCAAGTTGAAGATACTGAGGCTCAGGGACGGGAAATGCCTCGTCTGGGATGGGTTCAAAGCTGGTTCTCAGGACAGCCTCTGTTTTCCTGCCAGTCCTGCCGGGCTGTGGGGGATCTCAGGGTCACAGAATTATAGAATTAGAGCGGGGAGGGAGTCTTAATCTCTGGCCTGGAGGGAAGGGACTTGCTCTGGCTCACAGAGCTGGTCAGTTTTTTTAACCCTTTCCTTCCATCTTAGAATCAGTCCTGTGTTTGGGCTCCAAGGCAGATGAGTGGTCAGGGCTAGGCAGTGGGGGTTAAGTGACTTGCCCAGGGTCACCCAGCTGGGAGGTGTCTGAGGCCACATTTGACCCC
Organism: Monodelphis domestica; assembly: GCF_027887165.1. Classification (NCBI taxonomy): domain Eukaryota; kingdom Metazoa; phylum Chordata; class Mammalia; order Didelphimorphia; family Didelphidae; genus Monodelphis; species Monodelphis domestica. The sequence goes on from NC_077228.1 coordinate 520,898,342, forward strand.
AGAACCTCCGGTCTCCAGGCCTGGCGCTCTATCCACTGCGCCACCCGGCTGCCCCCAGTGGGTCGGCTCTCAGCAGCGTCAGCCCCCTCTGTCTCACCCAGGGAGTCCCTTCCAGGCCAGGAGGCTCCGGGGCTTGGGGATGGGGCTGTGGGGGCCTGGCCTGGCCCAGAGCCCCTCATCTCTCTGGTTGTGAGCCTGCCGCAGAGCCGCATTGCCCTCCTCCAGCCTCGTTAGCCCCCTAGTGGGGACTTGGTGCTCTTCAAACCCTGAAAGAAATCCGATCTTCCTCCCCAGGCAATCCCATCTCGGTGAAGGGCCCAATCCGGCCTGTTTCTGGCGCTGCCTCTCTTTGTTCCCCGGCAGCAGCTCCCCTCCCCCAGCAGGCTCCACAACCAGCCCAGTTCAGGAAGGCCCCGAGGCCGAGGGGGGAAGTTCCAGCCTCCCTGCTTCCTCTTCCCAGCCGCTGTGCCGAATGTAGGCCACAGCGTGATGATACTCCACAAGAAGGGTGGAGAAGCAAAGGGCCGACGTTCCAATCCTACCCCTTCTTTGCTGAACCTCAGTTTCCTCCTTTGTAAAATGAGGAGGGGGATGGACCCTTTCAGCTCTAGTCCTATAATCCCAAGACGCTTCACCTCCATGACTCAGTTTCCCCATCTGTAAAACCATGGAGATGGACCAGATGGCCCCTGAGGCCCCATCTAAACTCTATTTCTATGATGCCAAGTCATTTCACTTCCATGACTCAGTTTCCCCATCTGTAAAACCATGGAGATGGACCAGATGGCCCCTGAGGCCCCATCTAAGCTCTATTTCTATGATGCCAAGTCATTTCACTCCCATGACTCAGTTTCCCCATCTGTAAAACCATGAAGACAGACCAGATGGCCCCTGAGGCCCCATCTAAGCTCTATTTCTATGATGCCAAATCATTTCACTTCCATGACTCAGTTTCCCCATCTGTAAAACCATGGAGATGGACCAGATGGCCCCTGAGGCCCCATCTAAGCTCTATTTCTATGATGCCAAATCATTTCACTTCCATGACTCAGTTTCCCCATCTGTAAAACCATGAAGACAGACCAGATGGCCCCTGAGGCCCCATCTAAGCTCTATTTCTATGATGCCAAGTCATTTCACTTCCATGACTCAGTTTCCTCATCTGTAAAACCACGGGGATGGACCAGATGGCCCCTGAGGCTCCATCTAAGCTCTAGATTGTAGGATTGGGTTTTGGTGGTTGCTTTTGTATCCTAGGCCCCTAGAAGAATGCCTGGAATATAGTAGGTGCTTAATAAATGCACATTGGACTGGATCATGTTCCCTCAGGCCAAGGGAATTGGGACTCAACCATTCATGTGGCCTAACTCACATTTGGATGCCAGCTCTTTGCAAGGCTGAAACAAGGAGAAATGATCCTGGCCTCATGTAAGAGGGGGACTCACAGGCTCAGATCCTCAACTTGGATGAGCTTTAACTCTTGCCACCTTTAAAATGGAAGCTGGTGGAGGCAGCTGGGTAGCTCAGTGGATGGAGATCCAGTCGTAGAGATGGGAGGTCCTGGGTTCAAATCTGACCTCAGACACTTCCCAGCTGGGTGACCCTGGGCAAGTCACACTATTGATTCCAAGATGGAAGGTAAGGGTTTAAAAAAATAAGGAAGCTGGAGTCAGAAGTCTTGGGTTTGAATTCTGATTCTGTCACCCCTGAGGGCCTCAGTTTCCCCTCTCTCTAAAATAAAGGATTGGACTAGGTCGAGTTCCCTGCCAGCTTTAAATCTAGGATTCCAGGATCTAGGTTCAAACTCTAGTTCCGCTCTTTATTACCTGTATGACCATGGGCCAGTCTCTTTCTGTCCCTGGTCTTAGTTGCCTCACCTATAAATCACAGGGTTGGACACAGCAAGTGAGTAAGGATGTAGTAAAAGACAGCTAGCCACTGGCCAGAATAGGAAGCTATGTGGTGTGAGGAAGACCTGGGTGTGAATCCTGCCTCTGACTCTTAATAGCTCTGTGACCCTAGGCAAGTCACCTAAACCTCTGTTGGCCTCAGTTTTCTCATCTGTAAGAAGGGCACGATCATAATAGCGCCTATATCACAGGGTTACTGCGGGGATCAAATGAGGAAACGCGTGTAAAGTGCTTTTCAATAAACCTTGAAGTGCTAGACAAAGAGTAGCTGTTATTATTAACAACAACGATACATTTGGCTTTCTCCAAGGAGAGAGAATTAACTCAGAAACCTCTGCTGATACATCATTGCTTACCAGAGACTCTCAATTCCATAGGGTGTCATTTAAGGTCTCCAATCTCACCCCCACATTACATTTCCAGCCTGAGCTGTCACTGTTCCCCTCCATCTCAGACTGATCTGTTCCTGCCAGTCTCCATTCCCTGGAAACAGAGCTGTAAATAGGAATCTTGGTGCCAGGGGCAAGCAGCATGAGAGGTACGGACCCTGTCCTATGGTGGAGGAGGCGACATAAATGGCTTTGGAATTAGAGGACTCCAATTCAAATTCCTCCCTCTACTACTACCTGTGTGACCCTGGACCAGTCCCTAACTTCCCTGGGCCTCAGTTTTCTTATGGATAAAATGAAGGAGGCTAGACTCTGAAGTCTCTTCCAGTTCTCCATCTAGGATCTGGGACACTAGCATAGGGTTAACAAGAAGGAGAAAGGTGGTTCAGGGGAGGAACTCAACCCATTTATCCTCTGGTAGCTTCCAGTTTTCACTAATCATTCTTGCTATTTCATGACCTGACCCTTCTTCTTTCTCCTTGCCAGCCACCTTACCCGTTCCATCTCCCCTTTAAGTTTTATCATCTTCCATTAGAATAGAAGCTCCATGAGGGTAAGGATTGTTTTTTAAGGCTGTATTTGAGCTTATTTGAGTTATAGAGTTTAGCACAGTTTCTGGCAGTGTGCCTCTGTGCATGCCAAGTGTTTATTAAGATAACCCTAACCTCAACTTACATATCCACCCATTTATCTATCTATCCATCCATCTATCTATCTATCTATCTATCTATCTATCTATCTATCTATCTATCTATCTATCTATCCATCCATCCATCTATCTATCCATCCATCCATCCATCCATCCACCAATCCATCCATCCATCCATCCATCCATCCATCCATCCATCCATCCATCCATCCATCCATCCATCTATCCATCCATCCATCCATCCATCCATCCATCCATCCATCCATCCATCCATCCATCTATCCATCTATCTAACCATCTAAACAGCCATCCACACATCTATCCACCCATCCATCCATCCATCCACCTGTCTGTTTTGCTAACTAGGTGCTAAGCTTTATTTCTTTTTAGTTGCTCAAGGGCTGTCAAGAGCTGTCAGAGCGTCCAAATTCAATGGAAATCCTGGGGCGATGCCTTACTCTATTGTACCTCGTTATGGATATGCCTGGATATGCCAAGCACATTTCGGTTTCCAGACTCTCGATTCCTTACTTCTCTGTCCTTCAAAACCCAAATGAAACCCTCTCTGCTCCAGGATGCACTATTGACCACTCCTTATTTCATCTAGATGTCTGACTGTGCCATTCACTTGGCACTTATCACCAACTTTTCCTGTGGTTATGTCTGTTCTCTACAGTCTTCATAAGGTAATGTATAGAGCTGGCCTTGGGCTCAGAAAAACTTGTATTCTACTCCTCTGACATATAATGGTTGTGTGACTCTAGATGAGTTTCTTAAACATTCGGTTGCTGTGGACAATTCTCAAAGGCTATTTCTCACATGGATAAAATCACAGGTCTCCCCTCCACCCCCTCTCATGTATATCGAAGTTGTGAGTTAGGTTTCAATCTCATCATTGCTACTAATTCATGGTGAGACCTTCAGTGAGCCACTTAGCTTTCTGAGCGGTAAAATGAAGGACTAGTTGCAGAGAACTTTAGAACACTGAGTTTCAGAGTTGGAGAGAACCTTAGAACATAGAATGTCAGAGTTGGAGAGAACCTTAGAACATGGAATGTCAGAGTTGGAAAGAACTTTACAACATGAAATGCCAGAGTTGGAGAGAACTTTAGAATATGGTCAAAGCTGGAGAGAAGGAACACAGAATGTCAGAGTTGGACAGTACCTTGGAACATGGAATGTCACAGTAGGAGAGAACCTTAGAACATGGAATGTCAGAGTTGGAGAGAACCTAAGAACATGGAATGCCAGAGTTGGAGAGGATTTTAGAATATGGTCAAAGCTGGAGAGAAGAAACATGGAATGTCAGAGTAGGAGAGAATCTTGGAATATGGAATGTCAGAGTTGGAGAGAATTTTGAAACATGGAATGTCAGAGTTGGAGAGAACATTGGAACATGGAATGTCAGAGTTGGAGGGAGCCTTAGAATGTGGAATGACAGAGTTGGAGAGGACTTTAGAATAGAGTCAAAGCTGAAGAGAAGGAACATGGAATGTCAGAGTTGGAGAGAACCTTGGAACATGGAATTTCAGAGTTGGAGAGAATCTTAGAACTATGAATGTCAGAGTTGGAGAGAGAAACTTAGAACATGGAATGCCAGAGTTGGAGAGAACCTTAGAACATGGAATGCCAGAGTTGGAGAGAATCTTGGAATATGGTCAAAGCTGGAGAGAAGGAATATGGAATGTCAAAGTTGGAAAGAACCTTTGAACATGGAATGTCAGAGTTGGAGAGAATCATAGAACATGGAATGTCAGAGTTGGAGAGAGAACCTTAGAACATGGAATGTCAGAGTTGGAGAGAGAACCTTAGAACATGGATTGTCAGAGTTGGAGAGAACCTTGGAACATGGAATATCAGAGTTGGAGAGAACCTTAGAACATGGAATGTCAGAGTTGGAGGGACTCTTGGAATACGTAATGTCAGAGTTGGAGAGAACCTTAGAACATGGAATGTCAGAGTTGGAGAGAACCTAGAACATGCAATGCCAGAGTTGGAGAGGACTTTAGAATATGGTCAAAGCTGGCAAGAAGGAACATGTAATATCAGAGTTGGAGAGAATCTTGGAACATGGAATGTCAGAGTAGGAGAGAACCTTGGAACATGGAATGTCAGAGTTGGAGAGAACTTTGGAACATGGAATGTTAAAGATGGAGAGAACATTAGAACATGGAATGTCAGAGTTGGAGAGAACCTTAGAACATGGAATGTCAGAGTTGGAGAGAACCTTAGAACATGGTCAAAGCTGGAGATAAGGAACATGGAATGTCGGAGTTGGAGAGACTCTTGGAATATGTTATGTCAGAGATGGAGAGAACCTTCGAACATGGAATGTCAGAGTTGGAGAGAGAACCTTAGAACATGGGATATCAAGAGTTGGAGAGAATCTTTGAACATGTAATGTCAGAGTTGGAGAGAACCGTAGAACACGGAATGTCAGAGTTGGAGGGAGCCTTAGAACATGGAATGTCAGAGTTGGAGAGAATCTTGGAACATTGAATATCAGAGTTGGAGAGAACCTTGGGACATGGAATTGTCAGAGTTGGAGAGAATCTTAGAATATGGAATGACAGAGTTGGAGAGGACTTTAGAATATGGTAAAAGCTGGAGAGAAGGAACATGTAATATCAGAGTTGCAGAGAATCTTGGAACATGTAATGTCAGAGTTGGAGAGAATCTTGGAACATGGAATGCCAGAGTTCGTGAGAACCTTGGAACATGGAATGTCAGAGTTGGAGAGAACCTTGCAACATGGAATGTCAGAGTTGGAGAGAATCCTATAACATGGAATGTCAAAGTTGGAGAGAACCTTAGAACATGGAATGTCAGAGTTGGAGAGAACCTTGGAACATGGAATGTCAGAGTTGGAGAGAATGTTAGAACACGGAATGTCAGAGTTGGAGAGAGAACCTTGGAACATGGAGTGTCAGAGTTGGAGAGAACCTTATAACATGTAATGTCAGAGTTGGAGAGACTCTTGGAATATGTAATGTCAGAGTTGGAGAGAACCTTGGAACATGGAATGTTAGAGTTGGAGAGAACCTTAGAACATGGAATGTCAGAGTTGGAGAGAACTTTTGAACATGGTCAAAACTGGAGAGAAGGAACATGGAATGTCAGAGTTTGGGAGACTCTTGGAATATGCAATGTCCGAGTTGGGGTGAGTCTGGGTTGGAGAGCACCTTGGAACATGGAATATCAGAATTGGAAAGAATCTTGGAACATGGAATGTCAGAGTTGGAGAGAACCTTAGAACATGGAATTCCAGAGTTGGAGAGGACTTTAGAATATTGTCAAAGCTGGAGAGAAGGAAAATGGAATGTTAAAGTTGGAGAGAACCTTGGAACATGGAATGTCAGAGTTGGAGAGAATGTTAGAACATGTAATGTCAGAGTTGGAGAGAACCTTGGAACATCGAATGTTAGAGTTGGAGAGAACCTTAGAACATGGAATGTCAGAGTTGGAGAGGACCTTAGAACATGGTCAAAGCTGGAGAGAAGGAACACAGAATGCCAATGTTGGAGAGAACCTTAGAACACACAATATCAGACAGACCAGTTCCTGAATTCCCTGGATTGTTAGTAAGAACGTTAGAATGTCAGCAGGAACCCAGGCCTTGGATATCAGAGCTGGATGAGACCTTCTAGGTCATCTTGTCTAAACTCATTTTACAGAGAAGGAGCCCAAGTCCCAGAGTGACGACTCTCACTGCCTAAAAGGAAGTATCCACAGTAGTGGAGGAGGAAAGAAACTAATCCAAAGGCTTTGGTGATCTGATCTTCCCAATTTCAGAGGGTTTAGAGCTAGAGAAGGACCCTCAAAGGTCATCTCGTTCAATCCCATCATTTTACAGATGAAGAAAGTGGGTCCATAGGAAGGGACTTGCTCAAGGTCACTCAGACCAGGGTCAGGATTCAAATCCCCGTGACCATTACTAGCTGTGTAATTCACCAAGCCACAATGTAGGGCTCTAGAGTAGGTGTGAATCCCCACTGGTAGAGGGATACTCCTCACTGGGATTCCCTATGGCAATGAGGTTACTGTCTGGTCTAACAATACATGAATGAATGAATAGGGATACCTGGAGGAGCTCCCTTCTGTGAGGGTAGTAAGGCTTAGACGAGACAATGCCTGTAAAGTGCTTTGCAAACACCAAAGGGACACATAAATGCTGGCTGTTATCATCACTGGGAGAGGAGATGGACCAAATCCAGGCCCAGCAGGGAGGTGTCCCAGGACAGGGCTTTTGGTCCCTTTGGAAGGCACACCAGGCTCTGGAATTTAGTTCCATAATCCCCTTGGGCTGTACGTCCTCTTGGCACTTTCTAGGGTCCTGGGTTCAACCAGAGAGGAGAAGCGAACTTTTTTTCCTCTCCAGGGCACTTTGCCATTACATCACCCAAATGGACGCTTCTTTGGACAATGAGAAGAAAGAGGGAGTGCGAGGGCTGCCCCCCGAGTCCTATGTAGGGGATCTTTTTGGGGGAGGTGGTTGACTTTTTTGACATTCATTTTGGAATAAAATTCCCTTTTGCCCTTTTGAACCAAGCCTTGGTGGGCCCTGGACTAGGCCAGCAAACACGGTGGCCCAGAAGAGAGTCGGTTCCGGAGTACAAAGACCCGGGTTCTAGAGTCAGAAGACCCCCCACTTGAATGCTGGTCCCATCATTTACTCTCTTATTGACTGGCCAGGAGGTTTCCCCTCCTGCAGTCTCTTATGCTGCTTATTCAGACCGTGAGCTCAAAGGCCACCCAATCTACCCTGTTTAGAGGAAGAAAATGGAGGCCTAGAGAGGCTGGGAAGTGGCCGAAGGAGGCTGAGGCCCAGGAGCCCGTCGGAAGGCCCTCTGACTCGCTCACAAAATGCCCAGGGAAGGAGGCTTAGACAGGCAGTGTAGAGCCTCCGTCCCCTCCCCGGGTCTCTCACTCGCAGTCACGGGTGAAGCCGCTTTGGCGTTTCTGGGCCTGCGCAGAGGACGGAGCTCTAAGATGGCCTCCCAGCGTGGGCGGCATCCCCAATCTCCTCTCCATTCTCTCCCTGGCTGCACAGCCACCTTCCCCCCCTCCTCGTCCCTTCTGGGCCCCTGAGAGCCGGGCAGGTGGGGAGGAGGAGGGCCTGGCGGGTGTACGTGAGCCGGGGCCCTCTCCGGGCGGCCGTCCCCTTACAAAGAGGCTTCCACGATGGCGGCCCTCCTCCCCTGACCCGTCCTCAGGCGTCCGCCAATCGCAGAACTCCAGGGAGTCCTCCGTGGGGAAGTGGAGGCCGAAGAGGCTCTCAGAGGCAGGAAGCACCGGAAGGGAGCCGGGACAAAGGCCGGGACCATCGAGGCAGAGCTGGCAGGGACGCGGACGCCCCCCGGAAGAGCCCCTCGTGGTACAGAGCAGGAAGCCGAGCGAGGCTCAGGAGGCGCCCACGATCCCGGGCAGGATCTGATGCTGCCTCTTCCTCCTTCCTTGGCAGGGACGATCCTGGCAGCCCGGCATCGGGGCTCGGAGGACCTGCGTCCCAGTCCCAGCTTTGCCAGCGTGGCCTTGGACACACGGCTTTACCTCCTGGGCCTCGGGAGGCCTTGTAGAGTGAGGGGGTCACCCCGGGGCTCCCCCAAAGCTTCCTGGCTGGGCCGCAGGAGCGGAGATCTCTGTGGGCCTGAGGCCCCCACGGCCCCCCGAGGCCCCAAGCTGGGAGGATGCGGGGTGCGGGGAGGGCGGGGGCCGTGCCAGCAGGTGAGCCTGGCCTGCCCGGGCCCGCGGCCTCTGGGCTACGTACCATCCGCGGCAGCGAACGCTTTTCCCGGGGCTGCGCTCCGTCTAGGGGCTGGGGCACAAATTAAAGAGAGAGAGACACGAGTGAGTGGGGGGCTCGGCCGGGGAATCCGAGGCCGCCCTGCTTCTGAGGGTCCGCAGGGGGCTCGGGGCCTCCTGGCCCTCCCTCCCCAGTCAGAGACGGAGCCTGGGGCTGGGCTTGGGTCCCGCCGGGCCTTGTCACCCTGGAACCCCGGGGGGTCCCTCCTCGTCCCTAAAGTGAGGGGGCCCAGAAGAGGCCCTACAGACCGGACGCTGCCCTCCCCGGGCCGGGAAGGAGCAGGCTGCTTTGGGAGAAGGGCCAGGGGCCGAGGGGGAAGCGGGGGAATGGAGGGAGCCAGCAGGCACCCAAAGGGGCAGGGCTGCCTGATGAAGGGGCGAGGAGGAGAAGGGAAGGCTCCACCCGTGTTTGCCGCCCCTCCCCTCTGCCGTCCCGCGGCCTGGGGGGAGCCAGGAGGGCCCACAAAAAATCAGATGTTGTCAGTGACGTTATCCATTTTCTCCCGAGCTGGAGAGGGAGCCGGGAGGGGCCTTCGGAGGCCCACCGGGCAATGACTGGCCCAAGGTGACCCAGGCAGGGGGGTAACGGAGGTGGGATTCCAAGCTGGTCCCCGCACAGTCCCCGACTCCCAGAGTCCCTCTGCAGCGAGACGGGCCTGATGGAAAAGGCCCAACCCTCTGAGCGGCGGAAACACACTGACAGCCAAACTGAGCTCCAAATGAGAAAGAGAAGGACCCCCCCCTCCCCGCCATGAGGGGCCCCCAGGAGCGACCTGGATCTGATGCCCTTGGGGAGGGGGGAGCCCCCGGCTTCCTGCGGGCTCCCCACCTGCCTTTTCCGTGGGAGAGGAACCAGAAGTCACGACTGTCAAGAAAGACGTGGACGGCCCCTCGGGATCCTGCCATTTTATAGGTGAGGAAACGCAGGCCCAGAGGGATGAAGCCAACGGTCCGCGGTGACACGAGGCTGGGCCCTGTGACCTGTCCAGTGCATTCCCCTCAGGCTCCCCCAAAGCCCATCCTCTAGCCTGTTCACAGGACGGCTCCCTTCCCCTCAGGGTTCCTGCCGGGGGCGCCCATGGCCATTTCTGCACCCGTCTGAGGGCCCCAGAGAGGCGGAAGGCTGGAAGTCAAGCTCGAGCATCCCCACCCCCGCTGGCCAGCAGCTCCTTCCTCCTCCTTCCTGAACGCTCTCCTGGCGACAGAGCCAACAGCGGCCCCCAGACCCTCCCGGACTCCGTCCCGAGAACTGTCGGCTCTACTACGGCGCCTCCCCCGGGCAGCAGAGGCGAGCGAATCCCAGGCTGGGCTGCTGTCTAAAGGGCCGGAAGGCCTGTAAAACGCCTCACAAGCCCTGGAGCCTCACGACAATGTCTGAGGGGAGACGGAGGCCCCCAGAGGGGCCGGCCAGGGCTCCAGGTGGGACTCGTCTGCACTTACTAACAGGGGATTAACCACTGCTTGATGTGCCCTTCCTGGAGAGCCTCTACAATCCAGGCTTCTCCTCAATCCCTTCTGGGCCCCGTGAGCCCGCTCTGCCCCCCGCTAGGGTGGCTCAGAGCTTCCCTCCCCGGGGGAGGAGGAGGGGGAAGAACATAGAGCTGCAGGGCCAGGCGCCCGGCCACCCGCGGAGGGTCACTCCCAGCCACGGCCAGGGGAGCGTTCCCATCGGCCCGGCTGACGATGCCCGGATCCTGTGCCCACTGTGGCTCCCGAGGCACCAGCACATTTAGGTGTTCTGTAGGGGAGAAAACAGGCCCAGAGGAGAGTGATGGCTTGCCCACGGCCACAGAGGACTGGAACTCAGCTCTTTGGACTCCACATCAGGCCCACATGGCCACTCTTGTCTCTAGACTTCTGGGTTTCAGGGCCGGGGGGCACCCAAGAGGACCGTCAGTCTCTCGCTATCCTTTTCCAGAGGAGGAAACAGAGGCACGGAGGGGCAAGTGACTTAGCCAAGGTGACCCAGACAGCAAGGAGCAAAACTGGGATTTGAACTAAGGTCCTTTTACCCCAAATCTTGGGCTTTTCCTACCAGGAAAGTGGCGACAGGATCAGCCAAGAAGCATTTAGTAAGGACTCGATAGGTGCTATTTCAGCATCTTTTTTCAGGACCTCCCAGTCCCCTCGTTTTCTGCTTTATTTGATCTACTCCTGGGCCAAGTCTTGCTTTGCTTCTTTAAAAAATTTTTTAAATTAAATAAATAAACTTGAATTAAAAAAAATTTTGAACCCTCACCTTCCATCTTAGTATTGATTTAAATCAGAAGGGCAAGGGCTAGGCCACGGGGGTGAAGAGACTTAGATGAGGACCACACAAACGGGAGCAGCTGCTGAGACACTTTCCTCCCACTGGCAGAGAGGCTTCCTCGCTGGGGTGACCCTGGGTGAGTCACTTCACCCCCATGGGCCGGCCCTCAGCGCTCTTCTGCCCTGGAGCCCCTCCGCAGGGTTGATTCTAAGGCGGAAGGGGGAGGGCTCAAAAAACGTGGCCTACATCTTGGTTCCTTTCATGCGAGGGCCCTACGGTGTCAGGAGTGGCCTACTAGCATGTAAAAATCCACAGACACCAAACTTTTATTTTCCCTTTATAAAAGGAGGTCTCAGAAAATAAACTAATCAAATCAAATACATAAATAAAAAAGAGGGGCTTGGGGGGGAGTCAGGAGGGCCCGGCGTCCGGCCTGGCTCTGCCTTGTCCTCCCCGGCTGACGGGGACTCCCCCCGCCCGGGTCTCAGCTTTCTACGAAGGGGCTGGATGGGGGGGTCTCTGCGGCTCCCTCCGGCTCGGCTGACATCCAGCCAGTCTATCTTTCCCCATCTCGTCTCTCCTGCTCGGGTGTAGGTTTCCCGGGGCCTGGACGGCACCTTCTCATCTTTCCAAGCAGGCCTGGCCCCACAGAGAGGCCTAGAATATACGGCAGAAGGAGATCTTGGGCCCCCCCCCCCATTTGACAGAAGAGAGACCTCCCTCTGAGCTGGGCCTCTCTGTGGACCCCCCTCTCCAGGGAGGCCCGAGACATTCCAGGCCTGCCTTCTCTCCTCCTCGGCCCTTTGATCTCCACACGCCTTCTGGGGCTGCCTGACACGGGAGAACCTTGGACAGCCTCCTTGAGACCAAACCGATAGGCCGTCCTCACAGTCATCAGGAAGGCCCCGGCCCCCAGCTGCTGGGGTTTCAGGATGTAACTCAAGCTGGGCCCGAAGCAGGGCCAAGGGGGCGATGTGGAAGGAAAGAAGGAAGGACGGAGGGGGGAGACGGAGGACAGAGCCAAAGAGGTCAAGGAGGCCACAGGACTCTCAGGAGCCTCTGACTCGGTCCCCCCGAGCCCAGGGTCGCCCCGCTTCTCCCCCAACTTATCCTCCAGACAGCTGCCAAGTTTTTATTCTACCCAGAGATCCCGATGCAAGGAGACACCCACAACCCGTGTGAGTGCGGGAAGAGATCACTTCCCACGGAGAAGCAGCAAATACAACAGATTCAGAGAAGGACAAGAAGGTGTTGATGAACTGATGGGTACAACGAGGAAGAACAAAAACCCAGAGAGAATCTGGCACCACGAAGGCCAAGGGAGACGTCGGAGAAGAGGGGAGACCCTTCCCCTTCTCCGCAGACAGGGTCGCGAAGTCTGAGAACCTCATTTTACAGAGGAGGAAACCGAGGCCCAGAGATGGCGAAGCAAAGACAGTGAGAAGTTAGGTGTTTGGAGCCTGAGTTCAGCATCCTTTCTGTTGAACCATACTGCCTCCTTAAGGCATGGGCTGGTTTTGCTGAACTGTTTTTTTTTTCCCTCTAGAAAAATTTTGATTTTTCGTTCTCTCTTTCTTTTCTCTCTTTCTGTCTCTCTCTGTCTCTCTGTATTTCTCTCTGTCTCTTTCTCTTTCTCCCTCTCTCTCTCTGTCTCTTTCTTTCTTCCTTCCTCCCTTCCTTTCTTTCTAGAAAATTTTGATTTTCTTTCTCTCTTTCTTCTCTCTCTTTCTTTCTTTTCTTTCTTTCTTTCTTTCTTTCTTTCTTTCTTTCTTTCTTTCTTTCTTTCTTTCTTTCTTTCTTTCTTTCTTTCTTTCTTTCTTTCTTTCTTTCTTTCTTTCTTTCTTTCTTTCTTTCTTTCTTTCTTTCTTCCTTTCTTCCTTTCTTCCTTTCTAGAAAATTTTGATTTTCTTTCTCTCTAGAAAATTTTGGTTTTCTCTCTCTCTCTCTCTCTCTCTCTCTCTCTCTCTCTCTCTCTCTCTCTTCCTTCCCACCCACCCCTCTTTCTTTTATGGGCAAGGATGCTTATTATCACCTCTATTATTTAATATGGTACTAGAAATGCTAGCTTTAGCATTTAGAGAAGAAAAAGAAATTGAAGGGATTAAAGGAGGCAATAAGGAAACTCAACTATCACTCTGCGGATGATATGATGGTCTACTTAGAGAATCCCCATCAGCATTTCTATATATTCCCAACAAAACTCAGCAGCAAGGGTTAGAAAGAGAAGCTCTATTTAAAATCACCCTAGACAATATAAAATATCTAGGAATCTATCTGTCAAGACAAATGCAGGAATTATATGATCACAACTACAAAACGTCTACTGTGATTGGTAGATGTGAGAACTTAGGGAAGGTGACATAGGAGAAAATTCTCTTTAAAAGGAGATCAAAAAGGCCTCGAAGTGGGGTTCAGCTTGCCAAAGATGAATTGGAGGGCTCGGTGGCTGAACTTAGGGGAGTTGAGGAGCTGAACTGGTGGGTCTCTCTGAACACTAGAATCTTGCTTGGGACAAATCTTGTGGTGAGTGGATTAAAGACTGACTGATCTCTCTCTTAAGGCTTAAGCCTAGGCTGGCCTAGCCCTTTTCTCATTATTTCCTCTTTCTCTCTCCCTTTCATTAATTCCTTAATTTGTATTAATTAAAATCTCTATAAAACCCAGCTGACGGGTATATTTAATATTTGGGAATTTTCCCATGGCGACCACTTTATTTTTGATTTAACTCAAGACACTGTCTTGAACCCATATTTTTGCAGTCACAGTTTAAGGCAACCACTCTTTTAACTGTTACAGGTCTAACTCTCAATCCACTAAGCCACCTAGCTGCCCCCTGAAGTAAAGAATTTTAAGACCAAACAAGAGATAGAGAACATTATAAGATATAAAATGAATAATTGTGATCATACTAAATTAAAAAAAATTTTTGTACAAAAAAAACTAATGTAACCAAAATTAGAAGGGAAGCAACAAACTGGGGAAAAAAACTTTTGTAACAAATTTCTCTGATAAAGTCTCATTTCTCAAATATATAGAGAACTAAGTCAAATTTATAAGAAACTAAGCCATTCCAGAATTGACAAATGGGGAAGGGATATGAATAGGCAGTTTTCAGAGAAAGAGATCAAAACTATCAATAATCACATGAAAAAGGGTTCTAAATTCCTCCTGATGAAAGAAATGCAAATCAAAACAACTCTGAGGTGTTACCTCATACCTAGCAGGTTGGTTAACATGACAGCAAAGGAAAGTAATAAATGCTGGAGGGGATGTGGCAAAATTGGGACACTAATGCATTGCTGGTGGAGTTGTGAACTGATCCAACTATTCTGGAAGGCAATTTGGAACTATGTCCAAAGAGCTTTAAAAGACTGCCTGCCCTTTGATCCAGCCATAGCACTACTAGGTGTGTATTCTAAAGAGATAAAAAAAAAATGGGGATGAACCTGATTGTACAAAAATGTTTATAGTTGTGCTTTTTGGGTGGCACAAAATTGGAAAATAAGGGGATGTCCTTCAATTGGGGAATGACTGAACAAATTGTGGTATCTGATGGTGACGGAATACTATTGTGCTGAAAGGAATAATGAACTGGAGGGATTCCATGTGAACTGGGACGACCTCCAGGAAGTGATGCAGAGAGGAGCAAAACCAGGAGAACATTCTACACAGTAACAGCAATATTATGGGATAATCAACGGTGATAGACTTTGCTACTAACAGTAATACAAGGATGCAGGACAATCCTGAGGGACTTAGGACCAAGAATGCTCTCCGCCTCCAGAGAAAGAACTGTGGGAGTAGAAATCCAGAAGAAAACACAGACTTCATCACTTGTTTATATGGGCATATGATTTGGGATTTTGGTTTTATAAGGTGACTCTGTGACAAAATGAATAATACAGAAACAGGTTTCGAGTGATCAGACATGTGGCACCCAGTGGAATTGCCTGTCAGCTACTGGAAAGGGGAGGGAGACAATATGAATCATGTAACCTTGGAGAACTTATGTGTAAATTTGTCACTGGAATAAATGAAGAAAACTAGCTATCTTGACACAATTGGTTCCATTTGTAATCCTGTGTACTTTATTTTTATTTCTTTTCAAACCCTTCTCTTCTGTCTTAGAATCATTACTGTGTATTGTTTCTAAGACAGAAGAGGGGTAAGGGCTAGGCATTGGGAGGTTAAGTGACTTGACTAGGGTCAACCAGCTAGGAAATGTCTGAGGGCAGATTTGAACCCAGGACCTCCTATCTCTGGGCCTGGATCTCTAGCCACTGAGCTAGCCCTGAATTTTATTTTATATATGAAAAAATGTGATGTAAAAACTCAGTGGAATTGCTCGTTGGCTACAGGAGGGAGGTGGGAGGAGGGGAGGGAAAGAACATGAATCATGTAACCATGGAAACTTTTTCTTAATTAAATAAAATTTAAAAAAATAATAATAAAATTTAAAAAAAACTGATTTTGAGAAGGGAACACAGACTTCACCACACATTACCCAAAGGAGGCAAGTCACCAGATCTTGTTCTAATAGAAGACCAACTTCTCTGTTTCACATTTAAAGGCCTTCCCAGAGGCTCCAGCCCAGTTTTTAAAACAATTTCCTCTCCTTCCCCCCCTTACATGGGGCAGCTGAGGTGTGCAGGGCTTGGAGTCAGGATCACTCATCTTCCTGAGTTCAAATCCAGCCTCACATATTTGCTAGCTGTGTGATCCTAAACAAGTCACTTTGCCCTGTTAGCCTCAGTTTCCTCATCTGTCAAATGAGCTGGAGAAGGACATGGCAAACCACTGCAGAGGCTTACTAGCTAAATGACCCCGGGCAAGTTACTTTACTCTGCCTCAGTTTCCTCATCTGTCAAATGAGCTAGAGATGGAAATGACAAACCATTCAGGCATCCCTGCCAAGAAAACCTCCAACCCTGCTGGCCTCTGTTTCCCTGTCTGTCAAATGAGTTAGAGGAGGGCAGGGCAAACCACTCCAGTATGTCTGCCAGAAAACCTCAGACGAGGGCCAGGAAGAGTCAGCCATGCCTGAACAACACCAATCCTCTCCCTCACACATGTTCTGTTAAGGCCAAACCTGCCCACTGGCTGTTCTCTGGCCCACAACATTCTACCCATCATCCTTTGCAGGGCCTTTGTAGGGGCCAGCCAGGTTGATTTTATTTTTAAAACCCTGACCTGTCTTTTTAATTTTTATTAATTTTAATTATTTTTAAAAATTTTAATAGAAAAAATTAAATTTAAATTATTTTATTGTACTTTATTTTTTTAAAGTTTATTTAGTGAATTAGGAATCTTTTTCCATGGTTACCGGATTCATGTTCTTTCCCTCCCCTCCTCCCACCCCATCCCCTTGCCGATGAGCAATTCCATTGGGTTTTACATATTATTTTGCTTGATTTTTAAATTTTATTTTAAAAAATTTCCCAAGGTCCCATGATTCATAGGGTGGCTCTCCTGTTCCCTCCCCCCTCCTGGCTGAGCACTCAAAACCTGCTTCCATAGTCTTCCTTTTGGGACAGTCGCCTAATAAACCCAAACCCCAACCCCTACATAGGCCCATCTTCTGTCTTAATGATGGTGGGCTCCTTTTATTCTATTCTGTTTTATTTTTTCAACCTACATCTTGTCTTCATATTGGTTCTCTAATGGAAGAGTGTCTAGGGCTGGGCCATGGGGGAGAGGTGACAGGTCCAGGGTCACCCTGCTAGGAAGTGTCTGAGGCCAGATTGGAACCCGTGACCTCCTGGCGTGGCTCTCTCCACAGAGCCCCCCCACTCAAAGCGCCTCCTCAGACTCTCCATCTAAGGGCTAACCCTAGATAGTGGTGCCAAGGCAGAAGAGTGATCCGGCCTAGGCACTTTGGGGTGAGGCCACATTTGAATTCAGGACCTCCCCACGCCAGGCCTGGCTCTCCATCCACTTAGCCACCCGCTTTGGTGCCTTTTACAGTAAATGCGATTCTAGGTCAAACACGGTGAGAGATCAAGGAGAAAGATTGTGCCGTGGTAGAGTAGGCCGCCCCAGCGTCCGTACTGAAGGGGGATGGGCAGACCCTTGGGCCCGGGGATCCCCTCTGAGCCCCGCACCAGAGGCCTGAGGCTGGGAGGATGAGGTGATCCCGAGCAGAGAGCAGGCCGGGGTCCTTCCCCCTGGGCCAGTGGGGAAGGGAGGAGGGAGGAGACGTGCCTACGGAGCATCCGCATCCTGGGAAGCACCTTACAAACGTTTTCTCCTTCGATCCTTACAACAACCCTGAGGCGCAGGCGCTGGGATGACCCCCATTTGACAGATGAGGAAACGGAGGCAAACGGGTCAAATGACTTGCCCAGACTGTCCGAGGCTAGATTTGAACCCGGACCTTCCTGACTGGAGACTAGCCTGCCAGCCTCCTCCATGCTCCCTCCCTTACGTGCTGGACTTGGCGAGGAGTTCACGGCGGGCCTGTCCGGCCTGCTCCCGCGTGCCCAGATCCACAGAACTGATGAGGGTTGGGGAGGACCCAATGGGCTTCCAGTGAACCCAAGGGGAACAGGCCCCCCTCGAGAGCAGCCCTGGCTGGAGGAACTCCAGGGATGGAGAAGCCCCTCATCCTACTTTTTTTTTTTAAACCCTCATCTTCCATCCTAGAATCAGTACTATGTATTGGCTCCAAGGCAGAAGAGTGGTAAGGGCTAGGCAATGGGGATCAAGTGACTTGTCCAGGGTCACACAGCTAGGATGTGTCTGAGGGCAGATTTGAACCCAGGACCTCCAATGCCTGGCTCTCCATCCACTGAGCTACCCAGCTGCGCCCCTCACCCCCACCCCCATCCTCCTTTTAGATGGCTCGCATTAGGACAAAGTTTTCTGGAAGTTGAGCCTAAATTTGGCTTTTTGCACTTTCCATCACTGTTCCTAGCTCTGCCCTCAGGGACAAATAGAGCCCAGCTCAGCTGTTCTCCCTTAATAACCCCTTTAAGTACTTGAAGACAGTCATAAGCCTTTTCTTCTAAACATTTCCGGTTTCTGGAATGTGTCCTCATGTGGCATGACCTCGAAGCGCGCTTCCATCCTTACTGTGCTCCTCTGCGCACTCTCCCCTTTTCCTGCTTCCCCTAAAACATGGCGCCCAGCGCTGAACCCAGTATCCCGGGGTGGCCTGACAAGGGGACCAGCTCCAGAGGGACTATCTAACCCCTCCTTAGTACCGGCGGTCACGTTCCTCTTCATGAAGCTCGAGAGCTCCTAAGCTTTTTGGCTGCTGAATCTCCCTCTTGGCTCCTATTTAACATCCAGCCCAATAAAAGCCTGTGATATTTTCAGTTCAGAGGAACTCTTCACTAACCACAGCTCCTCCATCTTATCCCGGCGGCCATTGATTTTTTGAGCCCAAGAGCAGGACTCTCCATTGATCCACTGATCGTCCAGCCAGCTCAGTGCTTGAGACTGCCAATATCTTTTTGGATTCTGACTCTCCTCTGGAGGGCTCGGCTCATCTTCCCAGCTTTGTATTATCAGCAAATGGAATGAGTACACCATCTATCCTCTTATCCATGACACAGAGAAGAAGGCTAAAAGCTAGGGGGCTGAGCATAGATTCTATTCTATTGACTACCAGGACCTAAAAGAACCTTCAACCTCTTCATTTTACAGCAAGGGAAACTGAGGTCCAGAAGGGAACTGACTCATTGAAGATGATATGCCTGGTAAGTATCTGAGGTGGAGAGGTATTCTATAAGCACTTTCTATTATTAATGATGTAGAAATATAACTTGATACATTTTAAGACCAAAACACTCAGGAAAAAACAACACCCACCCTGCTCAATCCCTATCTTTTCACTCTGATAAATCTCATTCCCAGAATCCTTAACAACTCATTTTTCTGACTAAGGAGAGAAGACAGTTAGGACAGGGAAATGCACATGCACTTCATTAAGCTTTATGAAGCTACTTCCTTCAAATTCCAATTGGGGATCTTGAATCACCTTCTTAATGGGAGTCACAGAGCTGGAAATGACTTCAGATACTACCTAGTCTAACCTGGCACTTGAGAAGGAATTCTCCTTTTCCAATGTCCAATAAACAGGTCATTCCCATCCACTTACTAGAAACTCATCTATCAAGGCAAAACATTCCACCTTGGGACAGCTTTAATTGTCAGGACACTTAACCCCGCCCCCCCCCCCAACAAATCTAAAACTGGCTTTTTGTACAATCAACATCCCAAAGCTAGATCCCAGGAATACTGTACCACAGATCATGCTCCGAGGTGATATTTAGCCATTAATGACCTCAAGATGGGTCAAGGCATCTAACTGGTATTGAATATGACTAACTGTGCTCTTGTCTAATGCAGCAGGCTCAGAATTCTAAAATGACTTTGGATAAAAGGATGAAAGATGGGCCTATTGGCTTATCTTACTTCCTTTGTCTACAGAAGAAGTATCAAACATGTGGCCCTTAGGCTGCCTGACTCTGGAACTAGAATAAAATGTAATTGGGAGGGGCAGTTAGGTGGCTCAGGGGATTAAGAGCCAGGCATAGGAGGTCCTGGGTTCAAAGCTGGTCTCAGATACTTCCTGGATGTGTGACCCTGGGCAAGTCACTTCACCCCCATTGCCTAGCTCTTATTGCTCTTCTGCCTTAGAGCCAATAAACAGTATTGATGCTAAGACAGAAGGAAGGGTTTTTTAAAAAATGTAATTGAGTATGGAAATGTTTTGCATGATAATACATGTATAACCCAGATCAAAGTGCTTACCATCTCCAGGAGGGGAAGGGAAGAGAGGGAGGGAGACAATTTGTATTGTATAACTTCAGAAAATGTATGTGGAAATTAAAATAACTCTCCATCCACTGAGCCACCCAGCTGCCTCCACTTTCTGGCTTTGGATAGGGGAAAGGGGTTTGGGCCACCGTGAGGAGGATGGGGAGAGGGTTACCAATAGCCTTTGTCCCTGGGTGTTCCGAGAGTATGTAGGAAAGGTGCAGGGCGGTGAGGCGGTGCAATGGACAGAATGTCCAGCCTGGAGTCAGGAAGTTGCATTTTCCTGAGTTCAAATCCAGTTTCAGACACATACTAGCGGTGTGACCCTGGATAAGTCACTTTACCCTGTTTGTCTTTGTTTCTACACCCATAACATGAGCTGAAGAAGGAAATGGCCAACGACTCCAGTGTGTCTGCCAAGACAACCCCAAGAATTGGACATGACTGAATTACAACAGCAACGACAAAAGAACAGAAATGGGTGGAGAGAAGACGTGAGGGGAGGACCAAGGCAGATACTAGCTATTTGTTGTTTCTAAATGGCCTTGGCTCGAGAGCCCTTGGGCCACGGGCTTCCTCTTGCTGTGTCCATTAGGAAGGTGGCTGAGCCCTGGCGTAAACAGTCATTGACTGACCTCAGCGCCCTCATCTGTAAAATGAGTCTGTTGGACTAGATGGCGTCTTAGAAGGCCTCTTCCAGCTCCAAGGCTTTGCCGAACTCTTCTCACAGGTCCCGACAGCTCAGGACACGGGGAAGTGGAGAAAAGGCCAATGACTGGAATCAGAGGACTTGGGTTCGAATCTCAGCTCTATTACTGCATGACCTTGGGCAAGTCACTTAATGTCTAGGGCCTCCGTTTTCTCATCTATAAAATGAGAGGGTTGAACTAATAACCTCTAAGGCCCCCTTTGGCTCTAGATTCATCTTTCAATTCTAGGCTGTCCTCTTTACAGATGGGGAAACTGAGACTTAGAGCAGGTAATGGAAGCCCACAAAGGCTTCACATCTATTTCCCAATAGTAGTGACAGTCTGGACCACAAAACTCAAGCCCTCGGTGGGCTGGTCCCCCATCTGCTCATATAGGCGAGTCTTGTTCAGTCAGGGAGGTTGGCATCTCCCCGAGGGAAGGGAGGCCGTCTGTCCCCTTTGTCTGTTGTTCAGTCATAGCTATCATGTCGGACTCTTCATGACCCTGTTTGGGGTTTTCTTGGCAGAGATACTGGAGCCATTTCCTTCTCAGCTCATTTGACAGTTGAGGAAACTGAGGCAAGCAGGGTTTGGGGTTTTCTTGGCAGAGATATTGGAGCCATGTCCTCAGCTCATTTGACAGTTGAGGAAACTGAGGCAAGCAGGGTTTAGGGTTTTCTTGGCAGTTAATGGAGTGGTTGGCCATTTCCTTCTTCATGACAGTTAAGGCGCTTGGAGATGGGGCACAGACCAGCTTCTTCGTGATGGCGCTGGGGGCCAGCGATGAGCCAGAACAAGCCCAGACACAGTCCACACTCCTTTTTGTCAAGACACCAAGACTTCCCTAATGCAGACTTCATGGATTTGGAACTTGGGAAATTGGGTAATGTTTACCTTACACACATACACACACACACACACACACACACGCGTACATACCTTCACACAGACACACATGCTCACAGTCACGTATGGTCACACAGTCACACAGACAGACAGACAGACACACACGCTCACAGTCACACACAGACATACACATACACACCTTCGCACAGACACGCTCACAGTCACACAGACACACACGTACACACCTTTGCACAGACAGACACACTCACAGTCACGTATGGTCACACACACAGACACACACGTACATACCTTTGCACAGACTGACATGCTCACAGTCACGTATGGTCACACACAGACATACACGTACACACCTTCGCACAGACAGACACACAGTCACGTATGGTCACACACACAGACATACACGTACACACCTTCGCACAGACAGACACACACGCTCACAGTCACACACAGACATACACGTACACACCTTTGCACAGACAGACACGCTCACAGTCACACAGACACACACGTACATACCTTCGCACAGACAGACACACTCACAGTCACATATGGTCACACACACAGACACACAAGTACACACCTTTGCATAGACAGACATGCTCACAGTCACGTATGGTCACACACACAGACATACACGTACACACCTTCGCACAGACAGACACTCACAGTCACACAGACACACGTACACACCTTTGCACAGACAGACATGCTCACAGTCACATATGGTCACACACACAGACACACAAGTACACACCTTTGCATAGACAGACATGCTCACAGTCACATATGGTCACACACACAGACACACACGTACACACCTTCACACAGACAGACACGCTCACAGTCACGTATGGTCACACACACAGACACACACGTACATACCTTTGCACAGACAGACACACACACTCACAGTCACACACAGACACACACGTACACACCTTTGCACAGACAGACATGCTCACAGTCACATATGGTCACACACACAGACACACACGTACACACCTTCACACAGACAGACACGCTCACAGTCACGTATGGTCACACACACAGACACACACGTACATACCTTTGCACAGACAGACACACACGCTCACAGTCACACACAGACACACACGTACACACCTTTGCACAGACAGACACACTCACAGTCACGTATGGTCACACACAGACACACACGTACACACCTTCGCACAGACAGACACACTCACAGTCACACAGACACACACGTACACACCTTCACACAGACAGACACGCTCACAGTCATGTATGGTCACACACACAGACACACACGTACATACCTTTGCACAGACAGACACACACGCTCACAGTCACACACAGACACACACGTACACACCTTTGCACAGACAGACATGCTCACAGTCACGTATGGTCACACACAGACACACATGTACACACCTTCGCACAGACAGACACACTCACAGTCACGCACGGTCACACAGACAGACAGACACACATCTTTCCAGATCTCCAGCCTGCTCTCCTCTGCTGCCCCCTCCCGCCCCCCCCCCCACGCCTCTGCCCAGCCTCAGCTTCTTCAGGGGGTGAATGCGATTTCTCTTTACACGCTTATTCCCAAAGCAAACACATTTGAGGACAGCTTATGTGTGGGTAAGAGGAGAGCCGGAGAGAGCTCCGCAGTCATCCAGGCCCACATTTTGGCGTTCTAGACGAGGAGACAAGAGGCCGGGAAATGGAGTCACTCGCCTAAGGTCGCACGCAGCAAGGAATAAGAAGCAGAGGCAGAACTGGAGCCCCGAAGCATCCTTTCGGTCTAAATCGGGTTGTGTCTCCCAGCTTTATGCCTGAGCTCAGCTCCTGCCTCTGACTCAGAGCCGGGTGATGCTGGAGAGTCACTTGACTTCCTGGTTTTCTATAAAGAAGGTGGCTGAGGGGGCCTAGTGGGCCTCCAGAGTTGAGCGTGTGATACCTTCTGCCCTCGCTGTGGGGACAGGATGGACTAAGCTGAGAGAGGGGAGGACGAGGTCCAAGGCCTGGATGGCCGCCATCTTCTTTTTTGACCCCCTACTTTATGTCCTCCCACCAGCTCTAAGTCAAAGGGGCCACGTGGAAGCTGCGGAGGCCACATGTGGCCCCGGGCCTTTCTGACTCTCCGCCGGGCCTGCCCCCAGCTGCCTCCCGATGGCCGCCATCTTGACTTGCCCGAAGCCATCTTTCTCCTCTCAGAGAGAACCCACCACTAGACGGACCATTCGGGTGCGCTCAGTGTGACATTCTGGATGTTCTTCCTTTGCGGAGGAGGCTAAAGTGTTGTCAAGCGATTAAGAGGCATTCTGGGAAGACAACCACAAACCACCGAAGGAGGCCGACACTTCCCATCTGGAGAACATCCGGGACGAGCGGCCGGGCTGGGGCCTCCCAGCCTTCCTTCGCTTCCTCGGAGGCTGGCAATAACGCTGCAAATAGCCCTTATCCGGGCATTCAAGCCGGACCCCCCCCGCAACACTTTGTG
The DNA here is from genome assembly GCF_027887165.1 of Monodelphis domestica. Classification (NCBI taxonomy): domain Eukaryota; kingdom Metazoa; phylum Chordata; class Mammalia; order Didelphimorphia; family Didelphidae; genus Monodelphis; species Monodelphis domestica. The sequence continues at coordinate 520,922,153 of NC_077228.1, forward strand.
GGCCGCCACGGCCCGGAAGCAAGACAGCTACAAACCTTTGAGGAATAGTCTAACCGCGGCTTGTCCCAGACTCCGTCTGGAATCCCCCCAATCACGGAACCCCCCCTTTTCCAGGGCTGACGCATGGGCCCCCCAAGCCCACGGGAGCCCTTCATTCCTCTGCCCAGTCAGAGGGAGGCGCCTCGGCGGGGGGCCAGGAGGACACACACCCACAGACAGACCGTCGGCCCTTCGGAGGAGGCTTCATCAGTTTGCTTTTGAACCCTTCCCTTCTGTCTTAGAACTGAGACCGCGTATTGGTGAAGGCCAAAGAGCGGGAAGGGCCAGGCAGCTGGGTAAAATGACTGGCTCAGGGCCACACAGCCAGGAAGGGTCCGAGGCCAGCACCCCCCCTCGAGGCTTTGCGGGGCCCCTCGGGGATCCCCCTCCGGCGACTCGGATCGAGCATCCCCCACATCAGACCGCGAGGCAGGAGGCCTTTGAGCCCTCAGCAAGCACTTCCAAAGCGGGCCGTGACGGCCGGGCGCTCTTACCTGGTTTGGGGATGAGTCCTTGGAAAGGCCTGAAAGAGAAATCAAAGACCGAGTCAGACCGTGTCTAACGCGAGGCGCAGGGGAGCGGCTGGGCCTGACGGACCTTCTGAAGGGACAGACAAACGGAGACTCTTGGAAGGGGAAACAGGAGGCCGCCAGGCCTCAGGCCTGTCCCGGGGCCGCTCCCAGAATGCATCTCCCTCGCCCGCCTCCTCCCTTCCTGGGAGCCTTCCCCGGAGGCTGATGGGGGACAGGCGAGAGACTGCCTTTCGCAGTCCATTTCTCTCCCTGATGACCTCGGAGCTGCCACTTAACTGGGGTTGCCCAGCAGGCCTGGGAGTACAGGAGGGGGAGGGCGTGCGCATCACCGGCTCCCTTCGCTGGCCTCTCCGTCCCCTCCCCCGCCCGGCTCCCCTTGCCCCCCCGCGGCCCTTCCTGGGGCGGCACCTGGTAACGGTGAACTTGATCTTGTCAGCCACTGCGAGGATCCTCTCCAAGTTCTGGGAGCCGAAGGTGCAGGGCTTCCGGAAGGGGATCCCGGGGGGAAGCCCCTCGATGATCACGGAGCCAGGGTTGCTCTTGATCCGTTTGTAGGGGACTTGAACGGGGTACTTGATGCCCAGGGCTTCCCCTGGAACACGAAGGGGAGAACAGGCTTCACCATCAAAGCCAGGAAGGTGGCGGGAACAAGGCGCAGGCGCCTACTATGCGCCAGGCACTGTGCTAAGCGCTTTACTGACATGATCTCTTCTGGTCTTGGCCACAGCCCCGGGGAGGCCGGACTAAAGAAGCAGAGAGGGATGGATGAGCCCCGTGTTTCTGGATCCTCACGGGCATCTTTGGCCAGAGTGCCACGGATGCCATAAACTGAAGGGGCTGGGCTAGGGGGTCCCTTCCTGCTTTAGCTCCAGGAGCCTCTGATCCCACTGGGCCTCAATTTCCTCCTCTGTAAAACGAGTGGGTTGGGCTAGATGGCTCCAGAGGCCCCTCCAGGTCTAGCCCTGTGAGGGCGACAGGCCTGGGTCTCTCCTGAGACAGCCCTTCCAGGAACATCTGGGGAAGTGGTTGGGATTTGCTTGTTATTGTCTGTTTTACCCAGAATCCCTGTGGTTAGCTCATTCTCTAGGCCAAGCGGCACAGCCTGTTGACCTCCTTGGAGAGGAATGAGTCATCAGGGACACTGCCAGGAGAGGTGACTGGCCCAGGGCCAGTCACAGAAGACACTTAAATCTGCTCAGCAAATCAATAAACATTTATGAAGCACCTACTATGTGCCAGGCATTGTGCTAAGTGCTGGGGAGATAAAAGGGCAAAAGACAGGCCTTGCCCTCAAGGAGCTCACAATCTCCTGCTGACTGAGGTCAGCCCTCTGGCCACTATGCCGTGGTGTCTTTTAGGGAAGGCAGTGAGCACTTATAGAGCACCTACTATGTGCCAGGCACTGTGCCAAGTGCATTAGTATTGTTGTTATTTTTTCCAGATGAGATATCTTCACTTTGTGACAGCATCTCAGAGGAGTTAAGTGTTTTGCCAAAACTTGCAATTAAGTTGTAGGATTTACAGTTGGAAGAGGCCTACAGCTCTAATTCTAGGAGCCTGTAATCTTGGACCAGAGGAGGAACCTGAGGGCCAGAGAAGGCAAAAGTCACCTTATGCAGTGAGGATGTAGCAGGGACAGGAGACGAATGGAAACTGGTATTGTTCCATGTCCTCTCTCCCTTCCTTCCTTCATTTTCTTTCTTTCCTTCTTTCCCTCTCTCCCACCTTTCTTCTTTTCTTCCTTCTTCTACCTTCCCTTCCTTCCTTTATTTCCTCATTCTTTCCTCCCTTCACTCTTTCCTGCCTTCCTTTTCTTTTTTCCCTTCCCTCTCTACCTTCCCTCCCTCTCTCTCTCCCACCTTCCTTCCTTTCTATTTCTTCCTTCCTTCCTTCCTTCCTTCCTTCCTTCCTTCCTTCCTTCCTTCCTTCCTTCCTTCCTTCCTTCCTTCCTTCTCTCTCTTTCTCTCTCCCTCCCTCCCTCCCTCCCTCCCTCCCTCCCTTCCTTCCTTCCTTCCTTCCTTCCTTCCTTCCTTCCTTCCTTCCTTCCTTCCTTCCTTCCTTCCTTCCTTCCTTCCTTCCTTCCTTCCTTCCTTCTTTCCTTCCTTCTTTCCTTCCTTCTTTCCTTCCTTCCCTCTCTCTTTCCTTCCTATTTGGCCTTTAAGAACTTTCTCCTAAGAGAAGCACCATCTTATCTGGGAGACTTTCCTTACCCTCTTTCTGAGTAACATGGGTACCTTACCCCCCTTTCTAGGAGGCACCAAAGTAATTTATTATACGTTAAGGGTTAGAGATGGTGGCAGGGAATAGATGAGGCATGAGGCAGCCTCTGATCCCTCTCTCTTGGCCCCTCCCCAAAGGCTCACCATATTTTTTATTGAACAGATCCTGGACTTGCTCCCTCAGCGTGTTTGCGATGTCTATCCGTGAGAGCCTGGCATCGTAATTTTCTGCAAAGAAAAGAGATGATTATGGATTTGGGCTGTTAAATTAAAAGGCACTTGGTGACTTTTAAGTAATATGATTTTCTAATTATAGGAAACTCCTTATCTGGCAATTAACAGTTCTCTGGAGTGGGCCATTCGGAGCCCTTCAAAAAGAGCATCTAAATAGAAAATGTACTTTTCCTTAAGAAGGCTCCCTAATGCCAAAGCAGAAGCAGAAGCAGAAGCAGCTCCAAATCAGAAATGAAGGGAAGGTTTCTGGCATTTGGATAGTCCCCAGGCCAAGAGATAAGCCCCAGAGGGAGAGATTCCCAAGGAAGATTCCCCTTCTCCCTCAGCATCCATGCTCAAGGGATCCATTTTTATTAGATCAGGCTAGAGAGGAATGAAAATGCAGCCTGGGCATTTTGCTCTCCACACCTGCTGCTTGAGGTGAATTCTGGGAAGACTGGCCGGGACTAGATAATACCTGCCAGAGAGAGGAAAGTCTGGAAGGCTAGGAGGTCTCCTGCCCAAAAGCAGGGGGATGGACTCAGTGATCCCTGGGCGTAGCTTCCTTTGATCATTCTGGACTCTTATCTTAGACATAAATGGTGTGACCCTGTGTTAGTCATTTAACTCCTGTTTGGCCAAGTTTCCTCCTCTGGAAAATTTGGATTTATACAACACAAATCTATGAGCCTCTGACCCTAGTCTTATCTCTTGGAGTGCCCATTAGCAATCTGAGTAGAGTCTGTATCTTTTCCTCCTTCTATATGTCTCATAGCTGGTGGCACAGTGGCTGGACTTGGGTTGAGGAAGAAGAGTTAAAATTTGGCCTTCCTAGATGGGTGCCCCTGAGCAAGTCACTTAACCTTTGCCTCAGTGTCTTCATTTGTAAAATGGAAATAATAGCCCCTACCTGCCAGGGTTGTTGTGAAGATCAAATGAGAAAACATTTATAAAGCACTTCGCACAGAGTAGATTCTATGGAAATGTTTATTGATTAATTTTAATTTGCTGTCCTCATTGCATTTTCATCTATAAGTGATCTTGAGATGACCTGGCTTAGGCTAGTCTAATGGCAAGATTTTTGCAGACTCATTTTCCCTTTCAGCAATTATTTTGCTCCATGAAGTCATACAGTTCATAAACTTCTACTGTCTGACTCCTTAACATTTTGCAAATGAACCTCTGTTCTAAAGAAGCATTACTGTTTGGTGGTCTCACTTCTTTGTTTTGGCAAAATTAAATATTTTCTCATCGAGGCAATTTTTAGGTCCTTTTTGGCCTCTTCCTCGTGGCAACTGCTTTATATTGGTGGAATTTTTGTAGGAAAGGCTAGTTATTGGTGTCAATGTTTTTTCTTTATCTACTTCCCATTTCCCAGCATCAAATACTTATTCAAATAGGTCAGGAAAGAGCTTTTGTAATTTGCATGCTATAGCTTCTTCTATTTATTTTTTCTCAAAATTTGAAACTTAATTTTGACATTTGCTGTAACGAGGCAATGATCTGAATGCAGAAAGAGAAGTTACAAATTTCTTTCTCGTCTGTTTGTTCCACAAACAATTAGGGAAAAGAGCTATTTTCTTTCTCTTAATAGAGAGTATGGTGAATACTCTCTTTGTAGCTAGAAGATCTGGTTTCAAATTCTGCTTCTGTCTAAAAAATGAGTGAGGTTGATCAAGATGGCCTCTGAGGTTCCTTGTAGTCATAGTTCTGTGCTGTTATCAATTTCCTTTTCTTGTGTGATATTGTTTGCTGTTTATCATGTCCAGTGAATGTAACACAAGACCCACCTCCTAACAGAGAGGTGAGAGGCTTGGGTGCAAAATGTCACAAATATTTTTTTGGACACAGTCAAAGGAATTTGTTTTACTTGATTACATGTATTTGTTAACACGATTTCCCCCCCCTTTTGCTGTTATTTAGTCATTTTTCTGTCATGCCAATTCTATATGACTCCATTTGGGGTTTTCTTGTCAAAGATATTGGAGTAGTTTGCCATTTCCTTCTCCAGTTCATTTTATAGATGAAGAAACTGAGGCAAAGAGAATTAAATGACCTGTCCAGGGTCACACAGCTAGAATATGTCTGAGGCCACATTTGAACTCAGATCTTCCTGACTATAGGCCTGGTACTTTATCCACTGTGCCACTTAGCTGCCTTATTTTTTAAAAAATAATTTATTTAAAGATGTATTATTATAATTATTTTAAAATTTAATAATTCTTAAAATGAAGATGTATTTTTTTATTCACTGCAAAAATTAAATTTCATCAAAGGAAAGTGTTCATGCTACATGAAAGGGAGGCTTCTGAGCAGTCTGTAAGTCCTTGTTCTCTTATATTTCTTAATCCTGAACTGTATTTTCCATCATATTTTTTGCTCTCCTTCCAATGCTCATTTTTTGGCCTGAAGTCATTGGCTATTATCTTGAGCTATTTAAAGGATTTCACTGATTTCTGGGTAGAATTTCTCTACCTTGCCCTTCTCTACATTGCATGTTGGTGCATGAGCAGAAATTATTTTTCATGGTAGATTTTTTAAACACTCATGAAACAATGCATGGTGGGATGTTTCCTGTTGTCTTGGACTGTGAGATGAAGTCAACTCTACCGACATTTTTTTTTAACACCCTCATCTTCTGTCTTAGAATCAATATTGGGTATTGGTTCCAAGGCAGAAGAGTGGCAAGGGCTAGGCAAGGGGTGGTGGTGAAGTGACTTGCTCAGGGTCACACAGCTAGGAAGTGTCTGAGTCTAGATTTGAACCCAGGACTTCCTGTCTCTAGGCCTGGCTCTCCATCCACTGAGCCACCCAGCTGCCTCTCTGCCAACTCAAGAAAAATTTTTTTGGTCCTTCCAAGGAGAACTTGTGAGTCAACTTTCCACTTAGCTTTAGACTCCCTAATGACTTCTGGTTTTGAGTAGGGCAGAAAAGGCTGGTACTCCTATGCCCACTCCCTCCAAGAGTATGCCAACTTCCTAGTGATTACCCAAAATTCTCAGAGTTAGAACACTGATAGATAATAATGTTTTATGAGTGGACTAAAAATAATGTGATTATTAGCACTTTCTGACCCTTTTCTGCCTTCTTACCATAGAAGTGGACTGGCAAGAGTGGCTTAGGTGGCTCAGTGCCAGGCCTGGAGACAGGCAAGTCACTCCATCCTCATCGCCTAGCCCTTACTGCTCTTCTGCCTTGGAATCGGTATTTAGTATCCATCCAAAGACAGAAGATATGGGTTAAAAAAAAATAAATAAGAAGTGGCCTGGGGCCATTTTGTATTTTCATCTCTTTCCCAGATGGCCATAGTCAAAGCCAAAGCCAAAGCCCTTGTTTTCCTGATGAACCTCTCGAAGGAGTGGGTTGTTCCCAGGAGAGTAGAAAGTTGGTCACCAGGATCCAATCTAGGCCATGCCAACATGGCTGATGGAACCCAGGTTTGGGCTCCCTTGGCATGTTGTTGTTGAGTCATTTTTAAGTTTTCTTTGATTCTTCATGAACCCATTTAGGGTTTTCTTGGAAAACAAACTGAGGTGGCCTGCCATGTGTTCTCCAGCTCACTTTACAGAGGAGGAAATGGAGGCAAATTGGGTAAAGTGACTTGCCCAGGGTCACACAGCTCGAAAGTGTCTGAGGGCAGATAGGAGACTTCCTTGACTTTAGGCCCAGCACTTCATCCACCGGGCCACTTAGGTGCTTCTCGGCAGAGGCTCTTTCTGAAGTCTTCCAGTGAGGGGGAAGTCAGAACTTCCCTCAGGAAATGCTTCCATTCTGGGATAACTCTAATGATTTTCTTGACTTCAAACCCAAATCTGCCCCTCCATTCCTCCTACCTAAAGCTTCTGGCACTGCCCTCGGTAGCCAAGAAGAAAATGTCTGAACATTTTTTAAAACAAGTTATAAATGATATATATTTTAAAAATCACCTTAATTTCCCAATAGATCTCTTTCTCTTCCTTCACCCAGAAAGATATCACTATTCATAGGGCAAACAAAAGAAACAGGAAAGAAGAAAAAAAACAGTGTGGAAAAACTAATCGGTGACCAAGTTTGATATTATAGTCAATGTTCTACCCTCAGAGTCCCAGATCTCTGCTAAGGGGGAGTGGGTGGGAGGTGTCTCCTTATACTGATAGTTTTCACGGCCAGGCTTGATCATTAGGATTACATAAGGGCAGCTGGGTGGCTCAGTGGATGGGGAGCCAGACCTAGAGACAGGAGGTCTTGGGTTCAAATGTGGCCTCAGACATTTCCTAGCTGTGTGACCCTGGGCAAGTCACTTAACCCCCATTGCTTAGTTCTTACTACTCTTCTGCCTTGGAACCAATACCTAGAAGGTAGAGGTTTTTTTAAAAAAAGAATTACATATTCACAAAGGAACAAATCTTACTACTTTCCCACATGACAACTTTTTAACATCCTTGAGGAAGTGAGGTTTTGCAAGGTCATTGAGTTAAGGTAAGTAGGGACCTCAGAGGCCTTCTAATCCAATTCCCTCATTTTATAAGAGAGAAAACTGAAGCTCTTCCAAGCAAGGAACATGACTTGACTAAGGGCTCTAGGTTGTTGTGAATGGTAGAACCAGGTGTTGATAGAGTGACAGATTTGGAGTTGGAGGGGGCGAAGGAGTACACCTGAAGCCCACCACTTCCTTTATATGGAGGAGGGGACTATGGCCCAGGGAGATTCTGTGACTTTCGCTCCAGATCACTCAACAGCATAGATGGGTTCCACAAATTCAGGTCCACTGATTTCACAGTGAATCCTCCTTCCACTAGAGCAAAATTCATCATTTTTTATGTCATGGGCCTCTCTTGGCAGCCTGAGGAAGCCTCTTCTCCGAATATTTTTAAATCATTGAAAGGAATGCTGAATTTTGGTTAGGAATTCATGAAAACAGATGCCATTTTGTTTTCCTGCCAAGATCAGAGACTCCCTGAAATCAGGTTAGGAACCCCCAAACTGTGGGTATTTCATTTTAGTTTGTGGTCTTTATACACACTCTCACACTCTCTGGGTCAGAGAGAGAGAGAGAGAGACAGAGACAGAGACAGAGAGAGATGAGCCATGCCAGGTGAGCCCAGGACGACTGACATAGCATTCCCCACTTGTTCCTGGTTTGCTGCAACAGTGGCTCAGGCCTGACTCACACAAGGGTTGTTCAAGCCCAGCTCCCACGCTATGACTTGGCTGTCACACATACATCATCCAGCCAGCCCCTAGATCCCAGACTGACAGAGAACAAAGCACTTTGAGCATCTTTTCCCCAAGCTAGCCCTTCTTACCTTGAAACCCCTGTCTTTTGACGGTCTCATCCACCAGGGAGTCCCCAGAATCTCTCTCTAAGAGGGGGATAAACAGAAGATACACGTGAGGAAGAATTAGGATGATAATAAAGTTATAACACACATGAATGGGGAACTAGATGATGGGAGGGTGAAGAGGACCTAGAGGGGACAGAGAAGGAGGAAACAAATGAGCCAATGGGAAGGTGGGGGGAAGATTAATAGGAGAAGGATTAGGGAAGACCAATGGGGGCTGGAAGAAGAGGTTGGCTATGAGAAGGGACAAAGAGGAGAGCTAAGAGAGGGAGGGAATACAGGAGATAGACCTTCAGTTTGGAGTCTGGATGAAGAAATCTTCTGTTATTATCTGATATTTTTGCTATAAGCCAAGTTCAAAGTCCTACCTAGGGTCCCAGGGCTGTCCGTGGCTGTCTCTTTTATTCCTTCAGCAAGGAGTTCAGGTCTGGAAAACACCAAAAAGCAGACTGTCAGGGAGGGCTGGTCCCAGCCAACCTTGCTCCAGAGTTCCTCTCCTTCTCACCTCTGACCCCAACCTTTTGTCTCCATGCAAGGCAACTCTCAGATTTAAGGCAATACAGTGTAGGGAATGAGAATTAGGGCAGCTGGTGGCTCAGTGGAGAGAGCCAGGTCTGGAGATGGGAGGTTCTGGGTTCAAAGTTGGTCTCAGACACTTTCTGGCTTGCACAAGTCACTTAACCCCATTGCCTAGCCTTTACTTCTCTTCTGCCTTGGAGCCAATACACAGTATTGATTCTAAGAGAGAAGGTAAGGGTTTAAAAAGAAAGAGAATTGAACCAGGATTCCCTCATTGTGTCTTCTTGTCCCAGACCAATCGATGATTCATGATGTGATCTGGAGCAATAGATTTCTCTTTCCTTGGCCTAAGTTTCCTTTGTAAAATGTGGAGGTCTCTAAGGACCATTTCACCACTAACATCCTGTGCTTCCAAAGGGTTCAGGTTCATTTAGAGGAAGCTGAGGAGCACACAAGGCAAGGAGGAGGGTTAAAAAGGCCAAAAGCCACATCACCTGTTCTCAAGTTGCTCACAGTCTACTCGGGGACAAAAGCTTTAGGGCCATGAGATTATGCTCTTAGTTGAGAAAACAAGAGGCTAGAATTCAAGTTCTTCCTTCCTTCCTTCCTTCTTTCCTTCTTTCCTTCTTTCCTTCTTTCCTTCTTTCCTTCCTTCCTTCCTTCCTTCCTTCCTTCCTTCCTTCCTTCCTTCCTTCCTTCCTTTCTTCCTTCCCTCTCTTCTCTTTCTTCTTCCTTTTCTTTCATCCCTCCCTTCCCTCTCTTCTTCCTTCTTTCCTTCCCTCTCTTCTTCTTTTCTCCCATCCTTCCTTCTTTCCTTCCTCCCCTTCCTTCCCTCCCTCTCCTCTCTTATTTCCCTCTCTCCCACTTTTCTTTCCCTCTTTCCTTCCTTTTTTCCTTCCCTCCCTCCCTTCTTCCTTCCCTCCCTCCCTTCTTCCTTTTCTTCCTTCCCTCCCCTTCCCTCTCTTCTTCCTTCCTTCCATTCTTCTATCTTTCCTTCCCTTCTTCCTTCCTTCTTTCCCTTCTTCTTTCCTTCCTCCCCTTCCTTCTTCCTTCCTTCCCTCCCTCTCCTCTCTTCTTCCTTCCCTCTCTCCCACTTTTCTTTCCCTCTTTCCTTCCTTCCTTTTTTTCCTTCCCTCCCTCCCTTCTTCCTTCCCTCCCTCCCTTCTCTTCTTCCTTCCTTCCATCCTTCTATCTTTCCTTCCTTCCTTTTTTCCTTCTCTCCCTCCCTTCTTCCTTTTCTTCCTTCCCTCCCTTCTTCCTTTTCTTCCTTCCATCCTTTTATCTTTCCTTCCCTTCTTCCTTTTCTTCCTTCCCTCTCTTCTTCCTTCCTTCTCTCCCCTCTCTTCTTCCTTCTTTCCCTCTCTCCCACTTTCCTTTCTCTTTCCTTCCTTCCTTTTTTCCTTCCTTTCCTCCCTTCTTCCTTCCTTCACTCCCTTCTTCCTTTTCTTCCTTCCTTCTCTCCTTTCCCTCTCTTCTTCCTTCCTTCTATATTTCCTTCCCTTCTTTCTTTTCTTCCTTCCCTCTCTTCTTCCTTCCTTCCTTCCTTTCCTCCCATCTTCCTTCCATTCTTCTTTCTTTCCTTCCTCTCTCCCTCCCTCTTATCCTCTGTCTTAGAATCAGTTCCTAGGCAGAAGAGCGGTTAAGGCCTAGGTAATTGGGGTTAAGTGACTTGCCCAGCTAGGAAGTGTCTATGACCCCATTTGAACCCAGAACTTCCTGTCTCCATGCCTAGTGCTTTATCCACTTCGAGCCACCTACGCTCCTGGAATTTGATTTCAAAGAATGTGATGTGGACTTCATGTGGTTTGTAAAGGAAAAGACTGGTGTGGACCAAAGGGTTTAAGAGAGGTTTCAGAGAAGAGCTAGGACAACGTATCGGTCCCTTCTGAACTCTCTGTGGTTATATAGGCCTGGAAAAGGCCACGCAATGCTTCTGTCATGGTCAAGGGCATAACATTTAGGATCATTCTGGAGAAGCTCATTAATTAATTCAAGATAGGATAATTAATACAAATGAATTCTAACACAAGTGATAACTGAACAAATAAAAATAATATAAATATAATTAATTAGTTAAAGCTCATTAATTCCTCTGAGCATCCAGGCCTCACCGGGTAGCTGCTACCAGGTGATTAGGGTATCACTGTAAGCAGAGAGGTTAGACTTACTTCAGGCAGGAAAACTAAGTGAAAATAAGGAGACGCCACTGAATACACACATTAGGGCCTGCGGGTTCTTTTATTTTTCAGTAAGGAAAAACTGGCTTATTGAGGACCAAACAGAAATTATCTTCATTTTCTAAATATAAACTCTAGGAGCTATACAGAAAACCTAAGTACAAAGAGCACGCACTGTCACTTAACTTAACCGGTGATAAACTCAGGCCCTAAACATTTGCTTTGTGGAGCTAACTCTTATCTGGGAATAACCCCCGGCAGCTTGACTCTATTTGATATTATTCTCAGCAGCTCGTAGAAGGGAGAAATTAATTCACACTTGAACACTTCCCTTTGACTTATTAGGTATACAAATGCCTTACAGAAGAATAAAGTGGCCGAGCTGGAAGAGATCTCAGAGGTCACTGTGTCCAACCTTTACAGAAAGCACGAATCCTGTCTGTAACAGACATAAGCACCTACTATGTGCCAGGCACCATGCTAAGTGCGTGACAATCCTGAGACCATTTGAACCACTTTGAGAGGCAGATTATTTTTCCCTGTTTTACAGAAGAGTAAGCTGAGGCAAATAGTAGTTAAGTGACATGCCCAGGGTCAAACAGCTAATGAGTGTTAGAGGATGGATTTGACCTCACAGCTTCCTGACTCTAGGCAGGGCCCTGCTCATTGGGCCACCTAGCTGCCTCCAATCCATGGGATGACCAGCAATGATTCAAGGGTGCTGATGATGAAGCCTCCTCCCCATCTCCAGAGAGAGGCACTGGACTCATGATGTAGAATGAGGTTTTTTCTATGAATATTTGTTGAAGGTTTTTGTATTCATTCATTCATTCATTCACTCATTCATTCATCCATCCATCCATCCATCCATCCATCCATCCATCCATCCATTCATTCTTATAGTGTGTGTGTGTGGCCTGGGAGAGTAGGTAAGGGAGCAAAAATCAAGAAGAAAACGAAGAAGATCATTAATCTTTTTTACAAATGCAGATGCGACAGCTGGGTGATTTAATGGTTAGAAAGCCAGGTCCTGGGTTCCAATGTAACCTCAGACACTTCCCAGCTGGGTTTCCCTGGGCAAGTCATTTAATCCCAACTGCCTCGACTTTAACCATTCTTCTGCCTTGGAATCAATTCTTTTCTTTTCTTTTTTTTAAACACTCACCTTCCATCTTAGAATCAATACTATGTATTGGTTCCAAGGCAGAAGAGCAGGAAAGGCTAGGCAGTGGGGGTTATGTGACTTGCCCAGTGTCTGAGGCCACACTTGAACCCAGGACCTCCCATCTCTCAATCCACTGAGCCACCCAGCTGCCCCTGGAACCAATTCTTAGGATCAATTCTAAGACATAAAGTAAAGCTTTAAAAAATGCAGGGAAGAAAGGCTATAAAGAAACACAGACAAGCAGGATAGCTTTGAAAGCCACAGCTTGAAATTTACACTACTTAAATTACATGGAAATTGAGTGATTAGATAATTGTGTTTATAATGACCTAAAATGGATTTCACATCATGTATTTTGTGATATAAAATATATAATCTGGGAGATATGGATATTACATTTATATAAGGTCAAATTTGTTGTTGTTCAGTCATTTTAGTCACGTCTGACTCTTCCTGACTCCATTTGGGGTTTTTCTGGCGAAGATGCTGGAGTGATTTGCCATTTTCTTCTCCAATAACTGAATTTATATATTTAAAAATAAAATCCAGCTGCACACAATAGAGTTCTGTCGCATCACAGACAAGCCTCTTTTTCTCTTCAGCGAGGTATGGAGAAATATTCATTTTATTTGGGGTTGGTTTAGTTCAGAGTAAAAATGAAATGAGCAAACAAATCCAGACCTTATCGGGCAGCCTGGCCCACTCCACTTAAGCCCTGGGTGGGGTTCTCTAAGACGGGGAAATGACAGGAAAGCTGCATTTTTCTGTTGCCTTCTGGGCTGCCTATAGTGTGGGAGTGTGATGGAGAACTCATCAAGGCTGGGCTGGGAGCAGCTTTCCAGAAAAAAAAGGTTATTTCTCTCTATCCAAGCTGGCACTCTGCTGTCTGTGCCTGGACGGTGAACGTGGCGCCTTTCCCTTGGTGGGGGTTTCAAAGGACTGTGGAATTTAAGGGGAGGCTCTAAGAGGTCCTTTGGAGGCAGATTTGTAAGAGTAACATGCAATTATATGAATTGTAGGGACTGCTGGGTGGCAAAGTGGATAGAGTGCCAGGCCTGGAGTCAGGAAGACCCATGTTCAAATCTGGCTTCAGATATTTACTACCCTGGGTGGGTGAGTCCCTTTACTCTGCTCGCCTCAGTTTCCTCACCTGTCAAATGAGCTGGAGAAAGAACTGGTCAACCACTCCAGTGTCTTTGCCAAGAAAACCCCAAATGGGATCAAGAAGAGCTGGACAGGAATGAAACACCTGAACGATAACCTATGAATTGTTTTCCAGCCACAGACTGAACCCTAACTCTGACTAGTCTTGGCCCTAAACATACCCAGACTGCACTGTAATCCTGACCATCAGATGAGCCCCTCGTCTGGCCAGAGGCTGAGCCATTAGTCTGACCACAGAGTGTGTTCTAATCTTATCCAGAGACTGAACCTTGAACCTGGCTCAAATCTGACCAGAGACTGAACCCTAATCCGGAGTAAAGCATGACCTTTAACCCTGATTACACACTGAGCCCAGCCCCCACTCCAGATTGATCTTACCGCTGGCCATTGATCGACTCCTATTCTGGCCCCGACTAACAAATGTCCCAAGCAGCTCCTCTGTGTTGTAAGGAATTAAATCAAGGGATTGACTAGAATCTGTGAGGATTCTAAAATACTATTGTGGTCGCCAATTTAACATATTATAGCTCAAGTCAAAATGACTTTTAATAGCTTTTATTTACAAAAGGGGGGAAAGAGTGAAAGTAGAGAAGAGAAGGTAACTGCCTCACTACCAGCTGTTCTCTTCTCTCCTGGAAAAACAAAGCAAAGTATCCCCCTTCCTGCCAGTCTCACAGGGTCGGTGTCTGCCCAAGGTTGGCCCATGAGGTATCCATTGCCTTTTATACTTCACAGAGTTCTTTCTCCCCTTTTATCTCAGCTGACCCTAAAGGGCAGCGTGAGCAGGGATTCTTCTGTCCCTCTTACAGACAAGAAGGGCAGGTGACTGGTTTAAGGGTCACACAGTGAGCCACACTGGCCTAGAATTCTTCCAGACCCTTGATTTTCTCTGTTACTTTGATTCTGCCAGTGGCTCCATTCTCCTTCAGCCCAGAAACCAGCAGTAAATGAACACAGCTGCCATCTTGATTCAAACATAAGCTCAAGTAGGTTTTTTACTTCTTTTTTTTTTAATGCCATTGTGGCTCCATCTTCCCCTGAGAGTCAGTTCCTGGGTCCCTACTCACCTGTAAGCCTCACTCCATTAGAATGCATAGTTGGGCTATCAATTCAGCATCTGGGCCAATCTTTACAGTCCTCACTTCCTCCTTTTTTTGGTACTGCACCTGTGATGTCTGTACCAAAACAGGTCAGCATCTTTTCTGCTTAGCATCATGCTTGGCACATAGTAGGTGCTTAAGAAATGTTTATTGATTGACTGATCATCACTCATAGTTGTAGAGATTGCCTGGGGCTCTGAGGTTAAATGACTAGCCCAGGGTTATATAGCCAAAGATGAATAAGATGCCGAACTTGAACCCATGACCTCTTGACTTGGAAGCCAGCTCTTTGTCCACTGCCTTTCACTTTGTTCCTAACAATATGACCATTGAGGGCTCCAATGAACATGCTTTCTAGCACACAGTCTGCATCCCTTAGCATGGACCCCAGCAGGCATAGCTCCAGGGAGTTTGATTCTTCTTTACCTTTTTAAAAAAATTCTTACCTTCTGTCCTAGCAGCAACTCTAAGCAAAGGCTAGGCAAATAATGGTGAGTGACTTGCCCAGGATCACACAGTTAGGAAATGTCTGTGGTCACATTTGAACCCGGGTCCCCCTGACTCCAGGTCTGGCACTCTATCCACTGTGCCATCTAGCTGCACCCCCTTCCTTACCTCTTAATGACGAAGTGGATGCTGCTGCTGGCCTCCAAGATCTTCCGGAGCTTGGCAATCCCGAAGCAGTTTGGCCGACGAAGCGAGATGCCCTCGGGCAGCCCCACAACAAAGAGTTCCTCTGGGTACATCAGGAATTTGGAGTAGGGGACTTTGACTGGCTCCGAAATGCCAATGGCTTTCGCTGAAGGGACAAGAATTCTCATGAGTACAGCCCAGCCTCTGGGAGGGAGGGTAGCCCAGGAGATGGCGCATGAATCGTGGCATCAACTTCTCTCCTCCTCTGAGGCAGCCCAGAGGTAGCACAGAAAAACAGAGCACTCTGGGCCTTTGGGTCGGTGTGGCACATAATAAAAGGGACAGGACACATCATTTTCTCTCCCTCTTCCCCTCTCTGGTGACCGATCTCCCTGGATTCCTTCAAGTCCCAACTAAAATCCCACCTTCTGCAGAAGGAAAGCCTTCCTCAACTCTTCTCGATTTTGGTCCTTCTACTAATTATTTCCCGTTTATCTTGTTTCTAGCTTGCTTTTAACATATAGACATCCATCTTTTCCACATCGTGACTTTCCCCATCATTGTTTCAATCTACTGCAGGCCGGCATAAAAAATTAAATGGGAATTTGGGGGCAGTTTGGTGGAAGCTGCAGATGACACAAGAAGGCCAGGAGACGACATGGAAAAGGTTTCGAAACTCAGACATGCATAAAATATATGTCTAGCAGTGGATGATACCCACATAATTTCTCTTGTAATACCATAAATGCACACAATTTCTTTTCTGAAGTTAAGTAAAAAGTTAAAGTTTGCAAAAAGTACGTGAAATCCAGCAGAAGACGCATGAAGGCCAGAACCGGAGAGACTCTTCACTTTGGCCTCCACGCAGCCTATGACCCGGTGCTTAACCCCAATTTCACAATAAAGCCCCGTAGACACCCCATAAAAGAAAAAGGGCAAATTCAGACTTCTGTGGTACGAAGGGAGGGCCAAAACCCTGCGTGGATCTCAGCCCTGTGACATCGCAGAGGTATCTGTGCTTATCTTCCTGCTGTCTCCCTCATGAGATTGCAAACTCCTTCAACATCCAGACTGTCTTTTGTCTCTTTTTGCATCGCCAGGGCTTAGCACAAGGCCTGGCACATGTTATTCAGTAGTTTTAGTCGTATCTGACTCTTTGTGACCCTATCTGGGGTTTTCTTGGCAGAGATGGAGGAGTCGTTTGCCATTTCTCTCTCCAGCTTGTTTGACAGATGAGGAAACTGAGGCAAACAGGGCAAAGTGACTTGCCCAGGGTCACACGGTGAGTAAGAGTTTGAGGATGGATTTGAACTCAGGTCTTCCAGACTCCAAGCCCAGCACTCTATCCACTGTGCCCCTTAATTGCCAGAACCCTAAATGGCCAGATAGAGATGACTTGGCAGGATGCCCCCCATTAAATGGTGAGCTTCTGAAGGGCAAGGTCTGTCTGTGGTCCCTTTTTTGGTAACTCCGGGGGCTTGGCACATAACAGGCGCTTAATAAATATTATTAACTTCGATAAGCCCTCTCGCTCTTCTCTTTGGGGGGCCCACAGAGGTTGTGGTACCCGAAGGGGCAGGAGGGACCCCGCCACGGCCACGCCCAGAACGAAGGGCCCGGGGCTCAGGGAGGCGCCCCTGCCCACCCTCCCAGCCCCCTCTTACCGTATCGCGTGTTAAAAAGCGTCTCCACTTGCTTCCGCAGATGCCGGATGACGTCCCCGATGCCATCTGAAAGACACCCCGTTCCCAGGCAAAATGAACAAGCCGCTTCGCTGCCCCTCCTAGGGAGGCCGTCATCCTACTCATATATCTCACGTGTCCCTCACAGGAAGCCGGGAGGGAGGCTGCTCTGAGTCCAATTTTACAGCGAAGGAAACTGAGGCACGGAGCCCCGAAGGGGCCTGACCCTCCACTGGTCGGGGCCTCGCCCTGCCCCCAGAGCCCCCTCTTTCCAGCCCAGCCCTCCGGCCCCGGCCCTCTCCTTCCAGCTGCACATGGGAAGCCTTTGGGTCTTGGCTCCGGGCACCGTGCGGGCATGGGGTCTAGCCGGGCCCTCCGAGGCCGTCTAGTCCGGCCGGAGCCCCGCAGAGGCAGAGGCAGGCCTTTGGGAGGCAGCCCCCCCCGCCCCCCCGCCCCCCCCCGAGCTCCTCTCCCCGATGGCTGGGAGGAGGCCGGGAGGAGGCCAGAGAAGGGGAGGCTCACGGAAGATGCCGGGCGCCAGGCAGGGCTGGCTCGGAGGGCCAAGGAGAGCCTAGCCAGGGTCACACGGCTAAGAAGGGGTGGAGGCAGGATTTGAACCCAGCTCTTCTTGACCCCCATTTCGAAGACAAGGGCCACGAAAGGCGAGAGGAGGCAGGGGGCCGGCTAGTGCCAGGGAAGACCAGGGAGGGATGCTCTGACGGCTCTGAAGAGCTCCGGGGGGTTTACCTTTGCCTCGCCTTATTTTCACAGTCTATTTTCTAGTCGTCAAGAGCAGCAAAAGCCTTGAGAAAAGCTCCCAAAGGGTGTGTGGGTGGGTGTGTGGGTGCCTGTATGTGTCTGCTTGGGGACAGGCGGGGGAGGGACGGAGGCTGCTTTCCCTGAAGGCAGCCCCCGCCAGGGACAGCACAGGGGACGAGTCTGTCTGGGGGGTGCACAGAGCTGGGAAGACCCCAGTTCAAATCTCACCAGAGGTGGTTACTAGCTGTGTGACCTTGGGCAAGTCACCAACTCCCAGGACAAGTTTCCTTATGCATAAAAATGGGGGAGCTGAACGAGAGGACTTAAAGGTCCCCGACAATTTATAATCCTACAGAGATTAGTGCTCAAATTGACATTCTATGACTAGGTGCTGCAGTGGATGGAGTGCCGAGACCTGAATTCAAATTTGGCCGGAGATACTTACTAGCTGGGCCACTTCGTTTTTGCCTGCCTCAGTTTCCTTACCTGTAAAATGGGATCATCATAGCACCTCCCTCCCGGGGTTGTTGTGAATATATCAATGCTAACTATTAGGACAAAGGAGAGCTTCCCGGTGACTCTCTCCCTCCTCCCGCATCCCTCCGTTCTTTACCTTCCACCTGCTTCTCCTCATGCCGAAGGTCCTCGCAGGGCCCTTTCTCTGAAAGAGGAGCAGAGAGGGCCTGGTGAGCCTCCTTCTCACCCCTGCCCACCCCCATCCCACCCCAGGCACGTATCAGACACGAGGAACGAGGAGGCCAAGTCAGGAGAGCGGAATGAGTGCTCCCTCTGTAAAAGGAGGACGTGGGACTAGCTGGGGTCTGAGCGCACGACTAGCTCTGATCCTCTGTTATATGATCTCTCTGGGCCTCAGGTTCTCCCTCTGTAAAAGGAGGACGTGGGACTAGCTGGGGTCTGAGCGCACGTCTAGCTCTGATCCTCTGTTATATGATCTCTCTGGGCCTCAGTTTCTCCCTCTGTAAAAGGAGGACGTGGGACTAGCTGGGGTCTGAGCACACGACTAGCTCTGATCCTCTGTTATATGATCTCTCTGGGCCTCAGTTTCTCCCTCTGTAAAAGGAGGATGTGGGACTAGCTGGGGTCTGAGCGCACGTCTAGCTCTGATCCTCTGTTATATGATCTCTCTGGGCCTCAGGTTCTCCCTCTGTAAAAGGAGGATGTGGGACTAGCTGGGGTCTGAGCGCACGTCTAGCTCTGATCCTCTGTTATATGATCTCTCTGGGCCTCAGTTTCTCCCTCTGTAAAAGGAGGACGTGGGACTAGCTGGGGTCTGAGCGCACGTCTAGCTCTGATCCTCTGTTATATGATCTCTCTGGGCCTCAGGTTCTCCCTCTGTAAAAGGAGGATGTGGGACTAGCTGGGGTCTGAGCGCACGTCTAGCTCTGATCCTCTGTTATATGATCTCTCTGGGCCTCAGGTTCTCCCTCTGTAAAAGGAGGATGTGGGACTAGCTGGGGTCTGAGCGCACGTCTAGCTCTGATCCTCTGTTATATGATCTCTCTGGGCCTCAGTTTCTCCCTCTGTAAAAGGAGGATGTGGGACTAGCTGGGGTCTGAGCGCACGTCTAGCTCTGATCCTGTTATGATCTCTCTGGGCCTCAGGTTCTCCCTCTGTAAAAGGAGGGATTTTGACTAGCTAGCCTCTGAGGGCCTTTCTAGCTCTAAACTGATGGTCCTATGGTTACGTGACCTCTCTGGGCCTCAGTTTCCCCATTTGTAAAATGTGAAGATTGGACTAGATGGCCTCTGAGGCCACTTCCAGCACTAGATCTAGGATCCTGTGACTCACTTAGCCTAGATAAAGCCAAGGAAGGAGCAGACATGAGGTCTAAGATTCATTCATTCATTCATTCATTCATTCATTCAACAAGTCTACTATGTTTCAGGCTCAGACCCAGATGCTGAGGATACAAATGCAGAAGGGGCTGACACGTTCCTGGAGGCAAGACCAGGCAGTGGAGACAAGCTACACAGAGAAAGCAAATACAAAGTCTCTTGAATAGAGAAACAAAGTCATTTTCGGAGGGCTCTCACCATGGAGGGAACCTGAGAGTCTCGAGGGAGAGAGGATGGGCCGAGAGGCAGAGGCGAGGAGGGAGCACATTCCAGGCATGGAGATGAGATGGAATGTCGGGTACAAGAAACAACAAGCACGCCAGCTTGGCTTCAGCATAAAATGATGTGAAGGGGATTAACGTGGGACAAGCCTGGAAAAGTGGGCTGGAGCCAGACGGCGAGAGGCTTGAAATACCAACTAGAGGAGTTTGTGTCTGAGGCTAGAGGCCAAAGGAGATGTTGGAGTTCGAGTAGAAAAGCAGGGAGGGGAGGAGGAGGAAGAAAGGAAATGCCTTCGAGGTGCTAGATGTCATCTCACCTGGGGAGGTCGGTGCTACTACCTTCTCCATTTTACAGTTAAAGACATTGAGGCTGGCAGAGGTTAAGTGACTTGCCCAGGGTCACACTGTCTGAGGCTCAGTTTGAATTCAGGTACCTGACCCCAGGTACGTGTGCCTCTAGAAGTGAGCGACATGATCGTGCTTGGGCTTTAAGCATCTATGTTCTGGCAGATGGATGGAAAGGGGAGAAATTGGAATCGGGGGGGCCAGTTAGGAGCCTACTTGAGAGATTTCTGGGTCACATAGCCAGCAAAATGGAAGAATGGCCATCTCCCCAAACTGTACTTTCACCCCTCCATCCCAAAGAGGAATTGTGGGCCAGAGAGGCACAGATTAATTATAGCTGCAAGAAAGGTAATAAAGCAGGGAAGGTAAACACTAATTTTTAACAAACACAGCGACTTAGCACGTCTTCACCACCAATCTACGCTCCCGCAGGGGTGGGTTTGTCTCTTGGACCTACACTTGGATTTCTTTCTCGTTACGGAAACTTTGCCAGCTCACCCTATCCTCTGTCTCCCCTTCCTTCATTTCCATAGCAACACATGGAGCCACTAATTCTGTGCCATCTGAGGAGGAAGGGGCAAAGGAACGGGGCTTTCTTCTGCCTGGGGTAGCCTCTCGGTTACCCTGAAAATCATAGTCTGTCCAAAACAGCCTCTTCTCCCTCCCTCAAGCCTGCAAAGAAGTAGACGCTGATGCAGCCCAGTTAAATAAGGAAAGGATAAGAGCTGGGGCAGGAGGTCAGTGCCAATGATTGCATGAAGCCTAAAGGAAAGGGAAATGAAACCGATCTGGGGTTAGTTTTGTATCTGGAGAAAACCCTTAAAGCAGGGAATAAGGCCAGTGAAAAGCAAATCCCCCCAATGCGAGAGGAGGCAGAGGGACTTAGACCATCTAGTTCTTCTGATATGACCCGCCATCAAAGGGGGAGGAACCAGAAAATAAGTGATAGGGGAATAGGAATAGAATACGCTGAAATGGCAAAGATTTCAAGAGGAAGACAATTCAATTAAAACCCTAGAATACAAGTAGAGAAATCAACAGAGAGGATGCTAAAATTAGAAGGAAGGGTAAGTACTAAATCCTCAGAGAGATTACAAAGCTCGCTTAACAAATATTACATGACAAATGAATTGAACCAATGCCTGATGAAATGTAGAGCTCTGTGAAATCCCAAGAGAACATGGAGCACCAGCAGCTATTCCAGAATGGTGCAAAAGAGAAATGAAAGCTAGGAGAGCAGAAGTTAAAAAGGAACAACTGTCAGAACTTTACAGTCTTCCCTATTGAAATAATTAGCATATTAGAAAGACTCGACTCTAAAGCGGTGAGTTTCTCCAAAAAAATGAAAAGGGAGAATAATAGACTTTGAAAAGAAAAATATTGAATGGGAGGAAAAGCACTCAGAAGAGAAGAATAGGGCTATGATAAAGTCGAGAGAACACATGATTTCTATTCAAGCAAAAGAGATTGACCTAGAAAACAGGATGAACAAAGACAATTTAAGGATCACAGATCTCCCAGAAGAACATGACAAATCAAAAAAAATCTGAAGTCTACGATGTAGGAAATAATGCAAGAAAATTGCCCACAACTCGGGCCTACAGCAAATAAAGGGCCAAGCATCAGAAATACACAGATCGCCTTCAGAAAAAACCAAAACAACAAATCCTCAAATCCCGATGCTCAAAACTCCCAGACGTACAGTGGCTAAGTTGCCTGATTCCAATGACAAAACAATAAATTCTGCAAGATGACAGAAAAGACTATTAAGAATAAATGAAAGGAAATTTATACAACACATGACTCCTTAGTAACCACTGAAAACACAAAAGAGAAGGGGATTCCTAAAAGCAAAGGAGACTAAGTTGCTTCCCCAAGAAGCCACAAATGTGAATAACCAATGAATAAAGATGGCCGTTCAACAAAAGGAGGGCAGCTAGGTGGCTTAGTGGATAGAGCACCTGGCCTGGAGTCAGGAAGACTCATCTTTCTGATTTCAAAACTGGCCTCAGACACTTACTAGCTGTGTGACCCTGGGCAAGTCACTTCACTGTGTTTGCCTCATCTATAAAACTGAATTGGAAAAGAAAATGGCAAACCATCCCAGGATCTTATAAAAAACAAAACAAAACAAAAACAAACAAACAAACCCAAAAGGGAAGAGTTGGACAGGACTGAAATGCCTGAACAACAACAAAAAAATGTATTCCAGGTGAAGGACTTGAGTTAAAGTTGGGGCTTTTTCATAACTTCCCAAAGACATTTTCCCACTAAATAATTACAGTATTTTAATTTAATTATGGTACATAATCCTTTATATTAATTAGTACATTTTAAAAACAGGACATCACCTAAAATCTCATAGATCAAATTTCTCAAATTAAGAAAAAATTTTTTAACCCTTTCCTTCTGTCTTAACTGAACAACAACAACAAAAATGGAAGTAATCTAGGTTTGGACTTGAGCTAAGGTTGGGGCCTTTTCACAATTTCCCAAAGACTATGTGTGTGTATTTTTCACAAAACCTTTCTTCTATCTTAATATCAAATGGTGTAAGGGGTAGGCAGTTGGGGTTAAGTGACTTGCCCAGGGTCACCCAACTAGGAAGTGACTGAGGTCAGGATTTGAACCCAGGACCTCCTATCTCCAGGACTGGTGCTTTATTCATTGTGTTACCCAGCTGTCCCCTTCTCTCACTTCTTTCACCCCCCATGCCCAGAACACTCCATACCTTTGTACTGGATGCACCATTTTGCTCTGCTCTTTGCACTTCTAACCTTTAGGTTGCCTGGTTTCCCTTAAAACCAAGCCTAAATCTCAGCTTCTGTATCCCAGCTATTTTGTAAATATCTTGAATGTACCTAACTGCTTACACATTATCTCCCCTGTTAGAACGGAAGCCCCTTGAGGGCAGGAACTTTCCTGGCATCCCCAAGACCTGCAACTGTGCCTAGTCATAGTAAGAGCTTCATCAATGCTTGTTGATCCACTGCTGGAAGAGAAGAGGCCAGACATCAGAGAGGCTGGGGCAGAAGGCCAGCTGATCAACACAGAAAGGTGTGTGAGAACCAAGAGATGACATCCAAAGTGTGAACTGGGAGCCTGAGAGAAGGGTGATACCCGTAATAGAAATAGGGACGTTAGGAAGAGGGTGAGCTTAAGGGGAAAAAATAAGAAAGCAGACACAGAGGGGGAAACACACAATTGGTCCTATGATCCCCAGAACCTTCCTTGAGGCTGAAAATCATTTTGGAACAAAAAAGGAGAATCATAGGGTCACAGGTGTAAAAGGGAATTCTTTGTTCTCTCTGAGTTTATACTTGTGAAAGGGATTCCCTTATGCCCTTTGTCTATTTTGAGTTAACACTTTGGTTAACAACAACATAAGTACCCCTACTTAGTACCTCACCAGATTGGGAAGACAAGATTAACTCTCCTTTCTCTACTTTTGAATTGAATCAACAAAAGCTTGAACACCCTACTTAGCACTAGGTGGAGGAACTCTCCACCTTTTCAACTCAATCAGCCAGGAAATGAGAATTCACACCTCAATCAGCAGAGAATCTGTGAACCCCTCTAGAAGGTGAAAAGTGGTTTCCACACACAGTGCCCCTTGGGCAGTGCTGGGCAATTTGGAAGCTGTGATTGGCCCTTGTGAAAAGGGGGAGGGACAAGAAGCCCAAGATCCTACAACTAGAAAATATCTGAGGCCAGATTTGAACCTATGACTTCCTATCTTTAGGTCTGGCTCTCAAACCACTAAGCCATCTAGCTAGCTGCCTTTCAAGTATTATCATCTTAGGTAGCAGAGTGGTTAAGGCCTTGGGTCTTGAATCAAGAAGCTCTAAGTTCCAATCTGGCCTCAGATACTTACTAGCTATATGACCCTGTGCTATATAATCCCATGGAATCTGTTTGCCTCAGTTTCCCCAAATGTAAAAATGAGGGTAATAATAACACCTACCTCTCAGAGTTACTGTAAGGATCAAATGGGATAATGTTTGTAAAACACTTAGCAAAGTGCCTGGCACAGAGAAGGTACTACCTATGTGCTAGCTATCATATCATTTTATGGATGAGGGAAATGAGGTTCAGAGAGTTTAGGTGATTTGTCCAATGTCACATAGCTCAAGGGCATGGGGTTGGGGGAAAGCTGGAAGGAGATGTGGGGCAAAGGGTCATTTTAGGTAGCCACTGAGTCCTTTCCAATTCTAGGTCTAGGACCCTGTGATCTTTGATTAATGACTGAACTGTCCCCATTGCTGGGTGAGAGATGCTAGGTAGGTGTAAGATCACAGAGCACTAATTATTTTAATGAGGTGCCTGCTGGGAGTAAGGAGGGGCCCCTCTGATGAGAGGCTGTCCTAATTTTATTGTACTAATTTCTGTCATCAGGCATTTCCATGGGAACAGATGGATGCTGCAAACAAAGGCTTAATGAGCCCTCAACAAGGCAAGATTTAGACAGAGATTTCGGCTGGCTGGGGTGGGAGCTAGAGATGGAGGCAGGATTCAAAACATGAGCAGGGGCCAGAGCTTGGAGAATTTATCAAGACCACCACTGACTCGGAGCAAAAATGAGCTCCTCTGCCAAGCTGGGCTACAGGGATGCCTTAATGTGAACCCAGAGACAGGCATTTCTAGAGGCATCTGAATGGTACCTGTTCTTTGGGTAATGCCCAAATCAACTGGGAGATTAGAATCAACTGTACTATTAGGGTAAACACAAATGTCTGGATGTGCATTGAAGCACTTAAAAAATACCCCTTACCTTTCTTCTTTAGAATCAATACTATTTATTGATTCCAAGGCAGAGGAGTAGTAAGGGCTAGGCAATGGGTGTTAAGTGACTTGCCCAGCTAAGAAGTATCTGAGACATATTTGAACCAAAGACTGCTTGTCTCTGGGCCTGACTCTCAATACATTGAGTCACTTAGCTGTCCTCTGGAGGCACATTTAAAGAGCAAGTAGAAAGAAACAAAATCCATGGGGACTTCGTTAATTTTCCAGTTTGAGTCCATCTCTAGGCCTACCTCCTCCACATAGCACGGGATATTTGGTGTCTGAGTTTCTAGGGCCAAATCTTGGCTCTGCTTTGGATTTACTATGTGACCTTGGACAGCCTGCTTTCTATCCCATCTGGAATGGAGTGGACCTCTGGGGTCAGCTAGTTCAATTCTGCCTTGGCCCAAGATCACACAAGCCATAGAGGTGGTATGTGGCAGAGATGGGATATAAATGCAGTATTCTAATTCCAAATCCCAGAGAAATCCTTCTATTACTCTATGCAGAATTCCTAGGCCTCAATTTCCTTATATGTAATATAAAAAGGGGACCAAATAACTTTGTAGGTCCCATCCAGACCTTGATCTATGCTCCCGGGCTTTCCCAGACCACACTTCTCTGTTGAGATCACTCCCTTCTCTGAACAGCCACAGGGTTTAATCTCTACCACTCATCTGGCAGCTGGGTGGCCCCCCTAGATAGGGATGCCTAGGTGGTGCAGTGAATTAGACACTTCCAAGTTGTGTGACTGTGGGCAAGTCATGACACCTGTCTGCCTCAGTTTCCCAAACTATAAAACGAGAATAATAATACCACCCTACCTCCCAGGACTGTTGTGAGGATCAAATGAGATAATATTTCAAATAAGCTCAGTAGTAGCTTCAGACACTTCGTAGCTGTGTGACATTGGGCAAGTCACTTAAACCCAATTGCCTAGACTTTTTTGCTCTTTTTGTCTTAGAATCGACATTTACTGATTCTAAGAAGGGAAGGGTTTGAAAAAAGAAAAGCGCTCAGTACAATGACTGACACAGTAGACAGTTAATAAATATACCTTTCACCTCTCTACTTGACATTCAGCATAAAATGGGAGAACTTGATGGATATTTGAGCTCATCTAGCCTAACAACTCTCACATCCATGCCAGAATCCCCTTTATCTAGAGACAATCATCCAATCATTTTTTGAATCCTTCTAACAATGAGGAGCTCACTATCTTACGAAGCAGCTGATCCCATTGTTTCACTGGTAGGTATTTCTGAGCCCAAATCTGCCTCCCTATCACTTCTGCTGAAGTTTCCTGTTCCTGTAATCTGCAGTCACACAATTCCTCCCTTCTCTCTGTGGTAGCCCTTCAGATGCCTGGAGAAAGTTACTGGGTTCTCCCTTAAGCTCTCCATTTCCTTAGATGGATCCGTGTGTTGTGGATCAGAGATTTAGAGCTAAAGGGAGTCTCAGAGGCCATCCCCCAGCTCCTCATTAACAGATGAAGAAATTGAGGCTTGGAGAGAGGAAACAATTCAACCACGTTCACAGAGTTGGAAAATCGAAGAGGGAGGATTTGAACAGATCCTCTGATGCCAATTCAAGTTCTCTTACCATTAGACCACACAGCCTCCGGTTTCCAGTTCTCTCACTCACCTGGCCAGTGTGCTCTGGATGCCATTCATTTTGATAATTTTCTTTCCTAATGTGGTGCCCAGAACTGAATGCTGGACATCATAGATAGCCAGATCAGGCAGAAAGGAACCAGACATCTATTTCCTCCCAAGACCTCGGCACTCAGTTTCCCTTAACAAAACCCCAAACTGCTTTAGCCTTTTTAAATGTTAGCATCCACAATTACAAAACACTTTTCACACAAATGAAGACAGAGCTAAACAACTGGAGAAATATTAATTGCTTATCTGTAGTCTAAGCTAATATAATAAAAATGACAATTATGCCCATGTTAATTTATTTTTTCAATACCATGTCAATCAAAATACTAAAGAATTATTTTATGGAGCGAGAAAAATTAGTAAAAACTTTTGGAATAAGAGAAGGTTCAGAATATCAAGGAAATCAAAGAAAAAAAATGTCAAGGAAGGAAGCCTAGCAGGTCCAGATTTCAAACTATATTATACAGTGGTAATCATCAAAACAATCTGGTACTGGCTAAGAAATTAGCATTGGGTCAGTGGAAAAGATTAGCTATATAATACAGAGTAATAAACGACCATAGTAATTTAGTATTTGATAAACCCAAAGATCCAAACTTTTGGTATAAAACTCACCATTTGATAAAAATTTCTGGGAAAACTGTAAAGCAGTTTGGCAGAAATTAGGTACAAACCAACATCTCACACCATATACCAAGATAATATCAAAACAGATAAACAATGTAGACATAAAGAGTGACATCAGAAGTAAATGAGAGGAGGAGCATCCAGGTGGCTCAGTGGATAGAGAGTCAGGCCTGGAGGAGCATGGACAAATAAACTGTCAGTTCTATGGATAAGGGAAGAATTTCTGACTAAACAAACAAGAGATTAAGGAGACTGTGGGAAGTAAAAGAGATAATTTTAATTCTATAACATTTTAAAAGCTTTTGCCCAAACAAAACGAATGCAACTAAAATTAGAAGGAAAACAGGAAACTGGGTCTGTATGCCAAAGAGATAAAAGAAAAGGGAAAGGGACCAATTTGTGCCAAAATATTTATAGTAGTTCTTTTTGTGATGGCAAAGAAGTTGAGAGACACTCATTACCTGGGAAATGGCTGAACAAGTTATGGTATATAATTGTGATGGAACTGTACTATAAGAAGTGATGAGCAGGATGGATTCAGAAAAGCTTGGGGGGCAGCTGGGTAGCTCAGTGGATTGAGAGCCAGGCCTGGAGATGGGAGGTCCTGGGTTCAAATTTGACCTCAGATACTTCCCAGCTGGGTGACCCTGGGCAAGTCACTTGACCCCCATTGCCTAGCCCTTACCACTCTTCTGTCTTGGAGCCATTGACTGGAGTATTGGAGTATTGACTCCAAGATGGAAGGTAAGGGTTTAAAAAAAAAAAAGAAAAGTTTGAGAAGATTCCTATGAATGCATGCAAAATGAAGTAAGCAGAACTAGGAGAACACTGCACAGTAAGAGCAATATTTCAGGGATGATCAGTTGTGAAAGATTTAGCTACTCTGATGTAAACAATGATAGAAGACAATTCCAAAGGACTCATAATGAAAAATACTATCCACCTCCAGAAGGGGCACTGAATAAATCTGGATGTAGATTGGAGTATACTTTTTAAAACTTGATTTTTATTGTTTTATTTTGTTTGTGTTTTCTTTTGCAACATAGCTAATATGGAGATATGCTTGGCATGACCTCACATCTATAACCAAAATCAAAGGGCTTGTCTTCTAAAGGAGGGGGGAAGGGCAAGAGGAAGGGAGAAAATCTGGAATACAATATTTTACAAAGTGATTATTAAAAATTCTTTGGTAATTATATAAATGGAGATAATTTTATGAAATAAAAAATAATACTATGCTAAAAAAATAAATGTTAGCATCATACTAGAGGCTCAAATATAGCTTGTGGTCCACTAAGACCCCAAGGGCTTTTTCTGCTAGAAGTACTGCCAAGGAGAAGCCGAGAATTGGATTTCTTCATGTTTTTTCCAGGGTCTTGGGTACACGGAACCTGTTCAGTCACTAGTATGGATGGATTGATTAGGTCGAGTTCCTCATGTACCACAACTGTCTGATTTCTTAGTGTATCTCATCACAAAGGAAGTGCTTAATAAATACCTTAAAAATAATAAAGCGCTTTAAAGTTAAATGGAAACCTCTTGTTATCGAGAGAAAGTCTATAAATTGTAAGAAGGGTAGATATTTGTTTGGCACATTAAAAAAGACTTAGAAAGTTTTTTACAGACATTATCTCACTGGACCTTCAGAATAACCCTGTAACACAGGTAGGTGCTATTATCTTCATTTTATAGATGAAGAAACTGGGGCAGAAAGAGGTTGAGGGACTTGCTCAGGGTCACACAGAGTGTCTGAGACCATGTTTAAACTCAGGTCTTCCTGACTCCAGGCTCAGTGCTCTATCTATTGCTCCTTGAAACCCAGCTGATGGACTCTGAAGAATCCAGGGGAGGACGGAAGACTTCTATGAACTGATGAAAAGTGAAGTGAGCAGAACCAGGAAGCCATTGCCCATAATGACAACAGTGTAAAGGGGGAGAAACAGAAGCTGAGCAGGATGGAATGGAAATGACCAGGAAAAGAGTTGAATGGATACATCTCCTTCTCTTCATAGCAGTGATGGGGGGCTTTACTGTCAGACACGTTCCACAGCGTGGCTAGTTTTACTAGCTGTTTCTTTTCTTTTGAAGTCTTTGTTACAAGGAGTGGTTTATGGAGTAGGGAAGAGGAAAGGATATATTCAGAAATGATGATGTAATCAGTAAAAATCAGATTTTTTTTTTAAGGGGAAGCCATAGAAAAGGTTAGAAACAAGGTTACTATTTCCCTCATGGATTCTTTTTTTTTTTGTCGATGTGGTCTGTGCCTTCTGTCATGAAATGAGCAATATGGAAATGTGTACTCTATGAAAGCCCTGGTATAACCTATATCAGGTTATTTACCATCTCGGGGAGGAGTAGGGGAGGGAGGAAGGGGTTAGGAAGGGGAAAATCTGAACCCTAAAATGTCAGAAAAAATGAAATAAAAAAAGAAACCAGGTGAATACCCATATTTTAAGGAATGATTGGCCAAACGGAACCACATGAATATGGAGGAATATCATGCTAAAAGAAATGACAAAATGGAGAATTCAGAGAAACTTGGGGAGACTCACACAGATTGAAGGAAAGCGAGACCAAGAACACAACTTATGCAATGAGGGCAAATGAGGAAAAAACCAGACTGATGCATTACAAGCAAACATCCTCAGAAACCCAGCTCTCTCCTCTTAGTACGGAGGTGAGGGACTACAGATGAGGAATGCTGTCAGTCCATACTCATTACGCCGGACCCTGGGGTACTCTGTTGTAAGGGACTCCTTGTCTGTCTGCCTGTCTGCCTGTCTGTCTGTCTCTCACACACATATACAGGTTGAGTTGACCCTGGGTAAGCCTCTTAACATTCCAGGAAATTCTCTGAGCCTGTAAGTCATAGAGAAGTTGCCAACCAGCTTTGGAAAAGGGAATTTCCTCACCTGGGAGTTCCCTAGACCCATGGAATCATGGGTTCAACCCTTATCTCATAAAGAAGAGTTCAGTGGCCAAGAAGGAAGGTGGCAGCAGAGAAACGACAAGTGTGATAACTCCAGAGAATCCTGGAAAGACTTGAAGCCAACGGAGGCAGAGCCAAACAGACAACACAGTGAAGAACCGCGACAATGGAAAGGAGACGACCGAGGAGCCCAACCCAGAACGGTCCGGTTTCTCGGTGTCTCCTATACAGAACCCCTGAACGGCTCTCCTCACAAAGGAAGGGCTCGATAAATATCTTAAAAAGAATAAATGAATAAAAAGAATAAACATATGAAAAAGAATGCATCTCTTCAAAATGGAACGGAACCTCTTGCTACCTAGAGGAAGGACGGAAGAAAGAAGCAAAGACCCTTCTCCTACCCCTTTGCAGACCTGGGGATGAGGGGGGACCGCAGGCACAGGACACTGCAGACAGTCAGATTTGTTGATGCATGGATAGATTTTTGCTGATTTTCCCCCTTTTCAAAAATTATTCTTTGTGCTACAGGACGGCTCTGGGTTCAAGGAGGGATACAGGGGAAACTGGGATGAGGCCAAAACGAGAGATAGCAATCATTTTTTTTAAAGGGGATTCCCTCCATCTGCCCCAAGAAAAACTGGAGGGGTTTGTGCCCCCCGTCCTGGGGTGGGGGGTCTCTGAACACCCCCCCTTTCTTACCTTCCATCGCCTCGAGGATGTAGCTGGATTCCTCTGAGGGCAGGTGCCCGGTCACAGGGTCGTGCATTTCGTCAGAGGTGGGTGATGGGTCTGTAAAAGCACCCCCCCAATGACAAAGTGGTCTCCCCTTTCCCCTCCCCCTCCTCAGGGGGCCTGGGCTAAAGGGGCTCCCTTGGGGTGCTAAGGACAGACATGGAGGTCACCGAGCCCCACGAGCCATTCTCCCCCTTTCCTCCATTCTGCACTCCTGCTCTTAACCCCAGACCCTCGGAGCAAGGCTGGGGATAGAGAATGGGAGAGTGACTGCCCCGCCTAGAGGGGTGTCTGGAGTCACCCCAACCCGGACCTCCCTGCCTGGGATGACTTTGGGGGTTTCATCTCATAGTCAGAAAATGTGTCTGACTTTGGCCCTTCCTGGGTTACCCCGAGGGGTGCCCGAGTCCCTTCTGCCACCCTCTGGGGAGGGTGACCTGCTGACCGAGGTGCCCGCGAAGCCCGAGGGGCAGACGGCCGTGTGCCCTCTCCCAGGGGATTGGGGCGCCCGAGGCTTCCCTGATGGGGGCTCGGGGTGGGGAAGCCTTCGTGGAGCGCCGGAGGCCAGAGTTGGGAGCCTCCCTGTGTCGATGGCCGGCCTCCAGCCGGACGGCACCCGGCCACAGCTCAGCTCTGCCCCAGGCTTCACGGACGCCGAAACGAACTGGAGAGCCGGACGAAGACGCCCCATGCCGGCTCCCGACGTCGGCCCTTACCTGGGACGGTGACCTGAATGATGTCCAAGTCGTCTGGCTCAATTTTGATATGCCTCAGTCCGCTCAGCTCCCCTGAGGTCCCTGGAGGAGAGACGGGCGCTCGGGTGAGGCTGGAGGCCCCTGGACAGGGGGCCCGAGAGGCGGGGCCAGCGGAGGCTGAGCGGCCTCCAGGGACAACCAAAGGAGCCGCCTCGTTCATCGTTTTTAAACCCTCGAAGACCGAAGGGCAAGAGCTGGGCAAATGGGGTGAAGTGGCTCGCCCAGGGTCCCCCAGCTAGGGCGTGACTGAGGCCAGACTGGAACCCAGGCCTGGCTCCGCCTCCACTGAGCCGCCCTGATTCCCTGGTACTTATCAGGTGGGGAATCTTGGGCAATCTCTCCCCCTTCCGGAGACCCAAATCCCCAACTCTGCAAGGAAGAGGGCTGGCCTGGGCGGCTCCTAAGGCTGTCTAGCGCCACCTCGATAACCCCGTGATTGAGCCTCTGAAGGGACCTTAGAAGATCATCCGCCCCCGTCCCTTCAGATGAGGAAACCGAGGCCCAGCTGGAAGAGACCCCAGAGGCAGAGTCCCACCTCGTGTGCAGGTCCAGAGAGACGTGACTGACCCAAGGTCACCCAGGAGTAAGGGGCTCGGGGTCTGTCTGTCTGTCTGCCTGTGTGTGTCTGTGGTACGTGTGTCTGTCTGTGAGCATGTCTGTCTATATGTGTCTGTCTGTCTGTCTGCCTGTGTGTGTCTGTTGTACGTGTGTCTGTCTGTGAGCATGTCTGTCTATATGTGTCTGTCTGTCTGTCTGCCTGTGTGTGTCTGTTGTACGTGTGTCTGTCTGTGAGCATGTCTGTCTGTGTGTCTGTGTGTGTGTCTGTCTGTGGGTGTGTCTATATATGTCTGTATGTGTGTCTGTGTGTCTGTCTGTCTGTGAGCATGTCTGTCTATGTGTGTCTGTGTGTGTCTGTCTGTCTATCTGTGACCATGTCTGTCTGTGTGTGTGTGTGTCTATATATGTCTGTATGTGTGTCTGGGTGTCTGTCTGTCTGTGACCATGTCCGTCTATGTGTGCGTGTGCATGTGTGTCTGCATGTGCGTGCGTGTGTGTGCGTGTGAAGCCTCTGAGCCTCTTGGGGTGGTCTGACCCAGCTCCCCAGCAGCCTCAGCCTGCGCCCTCCCCCTCCCAGCCCCGTACCTGGCTCGCAGTCCTCGGCTAGGCTGCATTTGTCCAACCTGTGGAAGGAGACAGAGCAGTGATAACGGGTCGTGGGCGGGGCCCTTTTATCAGCTCGCAGCGTCCAAGCCCTCCGGACTCACGTTCCAGGCCCCCCGAATTCTGCCTTCAATCGTCTTCTCTAAATGTAGCTCACAGTCTAGCCAGGCGGGTCTCCTCGCTGCCCTCCAAACATGTCCTCTCATTCCCACCTCCAAGTCTTTGCTCAGGCGGTTCCCCCCTCCGCCAACCGTTGACCCCTTCCACCCTTCTCCCCCAAATCCCTTCCCCCCATTTCCTTTGCCCACTGAATCTTGCTGGGCTGGGACTGGAGGCTTGTCAGATTTACAGCCAAAAGGAAACTTAGGGGTCATCTCGTCTAATCTCTACAGAACAGCTGAGGCTGAGAAAGCATTTTCATTTTCCCCAATAGAGTTGATCCTTGCCACAAGTCTGCGAGATAATAACGATCATATCAATAATGCCGGCATTTATCTAACACATTTAAGGTGTGCAGAGTTTTAAAATATTGTTTTGAGTTTCACAGCAACCTTGAGAAGCTGGTGTCATTATGATGCCCATTTTACAGACTAGGAAAGTTGAGGGGGAGAAAAGTTTGGGGACTCGTCCAGGGTCACAGAGCTTATAAGTGATGGAGGCAGGTTTCGAATGGGGTTCTGCCTGATTCCACACCCAATATTCTAACCACACTGGGACATGGAGGCCACGAATAAAGAACAAACTTGTCTGAGGGCTAAGAAGGAGTAATGTCCATGTCTAACTCCAGGGACAACTCCCTTCTTAGACTTTGTTATCAAACAACGGAAGATCTGAGTTCAAATCGGCTTCAGATACGTACTAGCTTACTAGAGTGACTGTGACCAAATATTTAACTTCTGTCTGCCTCAGTTTCTTCATAAATAAAAAATAGGAATAATAACAGCCTCTATCTCCCAGAGTTGGATCAAAACAAATGATATTGACAGAGCCCTTTCCAAACGTTAAAGTACCCTATAAATACAACTTACTATTATTATTAATTATATGTGACCATAAGTCCATAGAAGAGGTCTAGTACAGGATGTCTGGAGAGGGAGACTGAGCACACTTAACCAGATTATAAGAAACTAGAACTGTTTTAAAATGATTTGTACACTAGTCCCCAAACCTAGTGCAGATCTGAGTTTTTAAGAGAAACTCGACTTAAAGCTGGTGAACAAATGGACAGTGGAAATACCCTTGAATTATCCTGAGAAAGAGTCACTTTAGAATGTAAACTCATTGAAGGTAGAAATCTCCTTTTAGCTCCTCAGTAAAGACCTCCCTCCCTCTAGATTGATAACAATGTTTTAAAATCAATATTTTGGGTACAGTCTCACAAGAAGTTCTAAAGTAAACAAGAGCTCTTTATTTCTCCACCCCATTAATAAAGCCAGCATGAGAGACTTCAGCAAACATCTTGTTAAAATTGAATGTATCACATCATTACTATTGCCCTGATCTAGTCATCCTGTGACAAAAGAAAAAAAAAAGGTTAGTCTGGCACAAGGGTTCTTACTAGCTCCTAGAAACCACCCCTTCTCTGCTTTACAAGATGTGGAGACAGAATTCACCATTCTGGAATTCTGCTTGAAATCGGGTGCCAGTGCCATCTGAAGGCTGAATGTGCATCTTCTTCCTCTTTTCAAAGATCAAGGCAATAAATATCTACCCATCTCTGCAGAGCCCTTACTGCTCTCCAAAGCTCACAGCACGCCAGCTTTCTAAGTCAACTTTGGCTTGGTCCTTCCAAGCTGGGAATTTTGACCTTAGTCAAAGCAGCTAGGTGCTTCTTTACTGTCTGCATTCCAATCTTAGGCTTTCATTTCCTCCTATCTATTTTTGTTCTAACCTTTCTGGGTTCAAGAATATTTTCCTTGATAGGAAAGCTGGATGAAAAGCATGAGTTGAGAAGTACTGCTCATTCTGTTGGCCATTACCTTTGTTCAGATCACCTCAAGCAGCAGATTTATTCCCTCCTCTGTTATTCTTACCTTGAAAATAGGCTTACCCCGAAAAAAATCCATTTTGAGGTCCTCAACATATTTTATAAACTCTTTTCCATTTGTATTTTAGACTTCTGAATATTATTGTTAATATTATAGTGAAAAGATACATCCAACAGGTTTCTTTCAGAGCCTTCCTTCTTTTCTGTTGCTAGGATACTTTTAGTGCAGGTTATAAATGGCAGCTGAGTGGTGCAGTGGATAATGTGGGGTTTGGAAGTACTGAGTTCAAATCTGGAATCAGATGTGTGATCCTGGACAAGTCATTTGACCCTGTTTGCCTCAATTTCCTCATCTGTAAATTGAGATGGAGAAGGAAACAGAAAACTACTCCAAATCTCTGCCAAGAAAATACCAAATGGGTTCATGAAGAGTTAGACATGACTAAAACTGAAGGAAAAAAAATGTCCATTCCTCAGTGATGATGTGGCCTGTTGGAAAGAGGCCTGGGAACTGACAAGACCTGGGAATTGGGTTGGATTCCAGGTTTCTATGACACGACAACTGAAAGGGCCAATGACATTTTATGCTGGTGCACCCAACGTTGGTGTACCCAATGCATGCATCCAATCCATCATGCCAAGTCTTGGTCAGCCATTGTTGAATGGCAGTGGGTCTCCAAGAGAGTGGCAAGGATAGGAATAGGATCTGAAATCAGGTTCCATCCTAGTGGGTTGAAAGAACTGGGGACATTTACCTTGGAGAAGAGAAGACAGAAGGGCATAATCACTGTTTTCAAGAACCTGAAAGACTCAACTAGAAGAAGACAAGTCTAAGCTAAAGGCCCTCCTCCTACAGGAAGCCTTTCCTGATCCCCTGTGTGGTAGTGCTTTAACCTGTCTATACTTTGTTTCCCCAGGACACTATGAGTTCCTCGAGGGCAGGGACTGTCTTTTCCCTCTCTTCTTATCCCCAGGGCTCAGCACAAGGCCTGGAACCCATCGATGCTTGCCCAGTGACTTATCCTACTTGTTCCCAGAGAGCAGAACCAGAGCCAATAGCTGGAAGTTTCCGGGATGCTGATTTCAGCTCAATCTCAGACATCATCTCAACTGAGGAAAACAGCCCACTCGGAGGCTTCCTTAGTGTGAAAGGGGCCACTTTAAGTGATTTGATTAGCACGGGCACAAAACCAACAAGGGAGATGCTCCAAGGGGAGACAACATGGAAGGAACTCGGAAAACTTTAAATATCAGTTATAATAAGTAGCGAGTACTTCTAGAGTGCTTTAAAGCTTACAAAGTGTTTGCAGATATTTTTTCCTTTTATCCTCCTTTGTTTTTTTTGAACCCTTACCTTCTGTTTTAGTAGCAACTCTAAGAAAGAAGGGTAAAGGCTAGGTAAATAGAGTTGAGTGACTTGCCCAGGGTCACACAGCCAGTAAGTATCCATAGTCAGATTTAAACTTAAAATTTTCCTGATTTCAGATACAAGACTCTACTGTGCCCCTAACGGTAGTTCTAATTGCCCATAATAATCAATATTACTCCTATTGACAAATAGGAGAACTATCATCAAGAACCATCAAGAATTATGGGTGTTTTTGATGGAAACAAGGAAGGGGTCCTG